>NW_026623336.1:1711407-1714436 GCF_030028575.1 Malurus melanocephalus
TTTTTTATTCTTCCCCCCTCCACCTCTAACATAACTCTAGATAAGCTTAAATATGGAAATATGTCTTTTCTTTTATCTGAAATTAAATGGAAGAAAGCTTTATTATTTGCCTAGAAGTGGCATTGAACATACTTTTCACCATATAAATGGTGCATTAAGACTCTCTGGTCTATTTGATGCCTTTTTCTATATTATCCCACCATGCAGCATTTTTTGAATTCAAAGCAAACAAAAAAAAAAAAATATAAAAAAATTCAAATTGCAGGACTGGTGCAGCCTTTATTGCTACAAAAAACTGTAATTTATTTTTATAAGCTTTTGCTTTGGAAGCTTTGCCTCTTTCATCAAGCAGTGGAACAGGTGACTTGTCTGGCTTCTTTCTTGCTTGCCCCATTCAGAGACAATTTAATAGCAGGGAGAGGACAGAGTGAGGCAGGCACGAATAGGACAGAATATGAGATTTTCTATTTTCCAGAGAAATTTAAGTGAGCTGGGACATCCAGATCATTCAGTTTATCACTTTGGCTAAATGGTTGAATATTAAGGAGGTACATCACAAGGATGCAGGAAACTTCAGTTATCAGTATTATCAAAGCTCTTAAAAGCTAAACCAAACAAAAAAAAAATTAGAATGCAAACCTGTAATTACGCACTGATTCCAATCCAGTTCAACAGAAATTGGAGCACTTTGTTTTCTATATACTTTTTATTGTATAAAATAATTTTACTTTCCATATGAAAATACTTCTTATTGTACAGATTTTAAACAGTATTTAATAAAATGCATTTCCCATGAGTGCAGTGCTTTGGCAAGACAGWCAGAACTTAGGAAACAGCCTGAACTCTTGACATCATCTTCTGGAAAATCATGTGTGCTCAGAGATGAATATTGGGGTACTTTTGCACACTCTGTGGGCCAAAGGTGGGAGTTTGGGTGTATGAAATATTACAGAACAGAAAAATATTCCTTGTTTAGTATGAAGGTATTTTTACTGACACAGATCATATAATGATGGAATGGCTTGGGTTGGAAATGACCTTAAAGATCATCTGGTTCCAACTCTCTACCATGGTCAGGAACACTTTCCACTAGACCAGGTTGATCAAAGTCCCATCCAGCCTGGCCTTAAAAACTTCCAGGGATGGATCTTTATTTTCCCTTTCATGAATTGTGATTTTTCTTCTAAGAGATCAAGAAACTATATAAAAAAAAAAAAAAAATGGGATAACCTTTACCCTTTAGTGTCTGGGAGGACACTATTTATCCTAGCCAGTCAAACACTAATTATATTACAGATAAATTTTACAGGCTAATTTCTTAAGGGATATAGTTTGAAAATTCAAGACTATTTTTCAGGAGAAAAAAAAAGTCAGATAGTCTATCAAACTTTTGGAGAATTGTAGTCCATAAAAGATAACTGTGAACAATGGTATAATAGTCCCATATTATTATAATAGTCCATAATATTATAATGGTTTAATAGTTATTTTAGTTAATACTAAAATAAGCAACCAGCATTTCATTTAAAGACAATATTATTTCATTCAAGAGACTGAGGAATGATAGAAATATCAGTTCCTCTTCTGTATTAGCTATAAAAAGGCCATTTTGTTGTTTCCCTTTGTAAAAGTCATGTCTCCAATARGTGGAAAAAATGTAAATCACAGGTATCAGAGCTGTACAGTAACAGGTCAGGTAATTCCTGTAATTAATTCTGCTGTGTCGTAACCTGTGTGTAAACCTTTTAATTATATTCTCTCACAAAGATTACAGTTTTTTTTATTAACTGTCCCATTTTCACTTGTCTTAATATTTACACCCCCAACAGAAAAGGGAAAACRTTACCTCTGTAGTGAGAACTGTGTTTGGTTTTTTTGTGGGGTTTTGCACTATACAAATCAGACTGATTTCAATACAGCTTTGGGATTACAATTATTCAATATATGCACCTTACTGCATGACCCCACGCAGTGAGGAGTATCTCTTGGTCTCTCAGACATCTGTTCACTGCCTCAAGGTGTTTTGAGTGAGTGTCACCAGCTACTGAACTTGTTTTGGGCACAGACTCAGATCTCAGTGGCAGTTGCAGGTGCTCAGCAGAGTTGGGCACAGACCCAAAATTTCATCCCCTTTATCTGGAGGAGGAGGAGGAGGTTTGCTTTGTCTGAAGCACTCTACTGATTTCCTAGTTTAAATTCAGAATGTAGCTTCAATAATGATTACTTTCTTTGCCACTGCTAGCAACTGTGATTTTTAGTGACAGCAACTCATTAAAAAGGAAAAAGTTTGGATTTTTTTTTTGTTTTGTTTTTAATGAAAGGCATACTGCCAGGTGTTTTGAGACAATCACAAAAGAGAAAGCACATTTTCAGTAAATAGAAGTGGGAATTTTCCCCTCACATYTCCATGCCTGTGGCCATGCTAGAAGAAATACCATATTACTTCAGAAGGGATTAAATTTAACATCTTTCAGAAYTTTGTCAAAGCAYAATCAGTCCTTGACTCTCAAKTYTATTATATYAGCAGGAAAATATTGTGCACTGTASRTGCAGTTTCACCTYTGGAAMACCTGGCTAGATGTGGTTTATGTTATGTATTTTATGAATCCTATCTATCAAAACAGAGTAGGTACTTCTGATGTTGCCTTTGGTGCATTTTTGGGGTCTGTGGTCAGTTGTTAAGAAGGTGATGATCATCTTTGGAAAGCAGAGTCCGTCTTGCCATCTCAAATGCAAGAGTATGTAAACCAAGAAATTTCTCTAAGGTTTGTCTATTGTCAGTGGAGAGATGGGCAAAACCAGAAATTAACTGCCCTTCTCCCCTGGGTGCCTCAGGATGGAGCAGATCACACTCTGCCTCTGCTTGTTGTTTGCCACCACTGACAGAAGATAGAACCCATGCATCTCACTTCATCTTTTTTGTGGCAAAAAAATGGGTAAAAATAAGTTGTATTTATAATACCATAACCCCTCTGAATAAGTTCATTTTTCCACCCTTATTCCTGTGCGTCTCCTGTTGTATTCTGCCA
>NW_026623336.1:1714589-1720849 GCF_030028575.1 Malurus melanocephalus
GTGCTGCACAGCTTAATCCTCTTCCATTCTAATTTATTTATTTCCATTGATTGCAGTTGTTTTAACTGTGCCAAGCTGGCATGTGTTATCCAATTTATTTCTTTCCAGGTGAAGCTAATGAACTGTCAGGTCCAGCACTGTTTCCAAAAATCCAATCAAACTATTTTATTGACAATAAAAGAAGGGTAATTTTACTAGTGGGACCTGTTAGATGGATTAGAATGAAGGTACCAGTGAGTCACACATGAATTTGCCAGTGGTTTTGGTGAGCAGAATTCTGCCACATGTAGACATGCTCAGCATCCTACAGCAAAGGGAACAGTTAAATTTCTGTTAACTGAAATTTTAAAAATAACAAAAACCTTTGAATTTTGGAAAGAAAATGAGCTAYGTGAGAATCAATGACAAAATACCTCCACAAATCTGCGAAGGGCCTGAAAGAGTGACCACGAGGCAGGACAGCCTTGGTTTGCTGAGACATAAACTGAAAGATTAATGATGAGAAATCAGAAATTTTCCAAATTATCTGAGCAGTTTCTGAATGTTTTAAGTTGTAAATTTGAAACTTGTAGTTACAGGTAGGCAGCCATGAGGATTTGTGGCTGTTTCTCATCCAAGAAAACCCCATCCTTGCTCTCATTCAGCTAACAAGATAACCCAAACAAAGGCTCATTCAAGGAGGGAGAGCAGCCCCAGAAATGCTCCTGTGGCTCTTGGTGTGTGAAGAGCAAGGATCTGACAAACGCAGAGTTTGACGCTCTCTGGTTCCTCATCTGCAGTGATTTTTTTGACATTTCAGGGCACCCAGGGGCAGATAACACCTCTGACTGCTCTGCTTCCTCTGACTCCTTCAGCAATTACCTCGACTTGCTGTCACATTTGCTTCCTTCTGACTCTGTGCTGTCACGCTGCTGTTTCTGTGTGGTTTTGCTTTTGCTCTTATCAGACAAACCCACCCACCTTTGCCTTCTGTGCTGTAGGTGCCAACTTACAAAGGTAACCCTGTCTCTCTCATTTTCTAGGTGGAAGATGCWTTGAATGAGGCAGATTTTCAGCTCAAGCTGGACCTGCACTTCACTGATAGTGAACAACAGTAAGTGCTGGTTTAAAGCTCAATTGGTAATGTGGGGATCTGTTCAATTGGAAAATTACTTTGATGAAATGAGTCCTTTTTTAAAAAGGAGAGCTTTGATAAGGCTTCCCTTTGCCTCAGTGTTGAAGTTTTCCYGATTCTACTCTCTGTATTTGTAAAGTCTATCTCTTATTCCTCTTTAAAGGAAAAGCATTTTTTTTCTCCTTGAAGTGTAAGTTTTTCAAAGGTTTTAAGTGTTGCTCTATCTCTGCTGCTGTTAAGAGGAATATCATCATTGACCTCCATGTGGTCAGGGTCTGTGACTCAGGAATGCATTTATCTCAGGAGGCAATGAAGTGTTTTCTGGCTGAAGACAGAAGCATGAACATGCTAAGCACTTTTCTTCTATTAAGAACCAGAGCTGCCTCTACATTTTAGGAGGAAAGGGTTTTCCCATTGAATTTGATTTTTTTCTAACTGAATTTGCTTCTGTAATCTCAGGTGAAGTGGAAGAAGCATCCCTTCTTGAGACAAACAGAAAGGATAATCCCAGATGTTATTCAGCCTCACTGAATTGGGGAAAAGGCTTCCAATGACATGAGCAGCATTTGTGGGGAGGGGGTGCAGAGAAATCACCTGAGCTGTGTTTCACACTGAGACTGTCCCAATGGTTTTTACTCATACCCACAGAGCACACAAACAGATTTCAAGAACGTATCTATGTTATCTTCAACGTCTAAAATGTGAAAACTTGTTCTCTAAAGCTGGTGGGACTTGACCATTAGTGCTTCTGGATCTTGAAGAAAGAAAAAACAAGCATTAAGTTACAGATAAGAATAAAAAGAACTGAAACATATAAGTTATGAAATTGTACTCTAACCCATACATTTAATTTCTGTTATCACCTGAAAGATTAGTCTGATTTGSTATAAACAAAAGTAGTGATTTTTAGAAAACGATACTCTGCAAAKAGTATTGAATCATTTCTTGGGACTAAACATGGACCATTCAACCATCTCATCCTAGGTTTTTTTTTGGCTTTGGGGAAAAAACATGGCTTCAGAAGGCTCTTTAATGTTGTAAAATAATTTGTCTTTAGAAGTTTCACTTGCACTGGGAAGATGTGGTTAGGCACACTCTGGGTTTACAGCTCAGTCGCTTGTCCTGTAGATGACTCAGATGTCATGTGGATGACTGCACGCTGGGGTAGTTATTCTGGAAAAGTTATGAACAAAATTTAATTTAAAGTCTTCACTTTTATTTAATGGAGGGGAGGGGGGAAGGAGAAGCTAATCCAAATTGTGCTGCTTCTCTGCAGTTGCTTCAGTTTCTCTTTTGAGTTTTGTCCTCTTCCAACACATTTTTTCAGATCAACAGTCTGGAAAGYTTCTCAGAATATTTTCATCTGTGTCTGACACAGGACTGCTTCAAACTCTCGCAGATTGCCTGAGGTGATTGTTCTAACACTGAACATCACAAGCACCTGTGTGCTGTCCCATCTAGGAACTCTCAAATAATCTGAAAAGTTTGCTAAATRCCTTTCCTGTGTGCATAGGTGAATATCAAGGGCAGCCACCAGGAAAAAACAGAATTGTGTCACATCTGTTCTTTCATGCAGTATATTCATATATTACTCTACATATGTTCTTTATTTTTTTTGCATTTCTATTTACATTAATTATATCTACATTAGAAATAATATTTATGTTTGGCACAAGTACAGGACGTGTGTCAAACATACTGTGTTGTTATGTAGCTTATGAAGCTGGGGAGTGATAAAATCTCACTTCAAACCTCTCTCTGCTGCCTGTAGCAGGTTCCAGCTCAGGTTTTCATTAACCCTTGCACCCCCTTTTCCCTTGCAGGCTGAGGGATGTCCCAGCGATCCCCATGATCAGCAGCCGCACKCTGTGTCTGCACTTCCACCCCCGCAAGGGGCTGCACCACCACGTTCCTGTCATGTTTGACTATTTCCACCTTTCCGTGGTCTCTGTCACAGTTCATGCATCCCTGGTGGCTTTGCACCAGCCCCTGATCAGGTAATGGGCACAGCTATGACAGTGGGGAGGTGGAGGGGGTTCCTCTGCTGAGTTCTCTCGTGCAATTGGCTTATTGGATGGGAAAAGAAGAGAGGATAAATTAATTTGAAGTTTTTGTCGTGGACCGAAAGTCTGGAGATTGGAGCAAAACTTGGATACAGGCTTCTTCCCTTGGTAGGACACTGGGGTCTGATTGAAAAGTAACCTCTTTCCCTTTTCTTTTGGGAAAGAGGTTAAGAATCTGGATTAGTCTCAATCTCTCTGTTCCCCACCTGTAGTGAGGAAAACTGTGTTCTCCTAGTCTGTTTTTCCTCTTTAGTCTACGAGCAACTGTAAGTATTTACATTTTCCCTCTCTGACGATTTTTAAAGAATTCAGGACAGCTGAACACACCCATGGCCTCTGTGCATAAACATAATTCCTAAGGTGATCAGGAAGAGGCACGGCACAATCCATGTTGGATTTTTTCCTTTGGATTTTTCCTTTCCTGGATTTTTCCTTTGCAGCATCCCCTGGTTTGAGTGTGCAGTGCTGTAATTCAGCTGTCATGGGGTCTAGGTGTGATTTGTGCTATCTGATTCGTAATGACAAGAAAATAATGCAGAACTCCTTCAAGTAAAACAGGGCTGGAGGTCAATRTTCTCTGATATTTAGAGCAGGTGAAGGGATGCAAAGGTCTKTCTGGCAATTTACTTAGTGCCCAATCTTGTCAGCACATGAGATGGAGATTGCTGAGAGAGAGAGAACTCCTTTGGTTTTGAAGCAAAATGCAGTGTTCAGTTTTATTYAGTTTTCTTTAACACGGGGAAGGTCTTGTTTTCCAAATCACCAGGAGATATGAAGTTTGTCAAATACTGTSTGAAGAGCATGGGGTCAGAAAGAAAGATGAACCTGTCAAGACCATTTTTCTTGGATTTCGTGTTTTGACTTAATACTTCTTTACTTCAGTTCCCCGATAGTGTAAAGGCACGGCTTGCACATGATGCTGCAGAATGAACTGGGACTGTAAGAGGCTGAGCCTGAGGTTCTGAGAGTGAGATGTTGTGGGTRACCCACCCCTGGAAGTGCTCAARGCCAAACTGGATGGRGCTTTGAGCAACCTGGTCCAGTGGAARSTGTCCCTGCCCATGGCAGGMAGGYTGAAATGAGATAACCTTTAAGGTGCTTCCAAAACCCAAACCCRAAAAACCCAAACCATTCTAAGGTTCTGTGATTCTGTGAGCCGTGCCAGGGCTGTGTCTCTCATCAGCAGACCACACTGACATATCTGAGCTCTGCTGATGTGGCATAGGTAACTGCTGCATCTCAGATTTCCCATATGTTGACTCTTGAAGCAGTGAATTAGATTGTAACAGAGCACTTCTAAMCAGATAGTTGTGATCAGATAATTTKYTCATTGTTCCACTATAGAAAAGGATGAAAGAACARTAGCTTAACAGGCTTAATGACTGTTTTCAGTTCTGTGTTATACTCTAATAAATGGGGCTGCAGAGCCTTGTTGCTGTTATTAGGCATARATCACATGATGAGCAACTGTTCCATAGTTTCAGATTATTACAGCTTTTAAAATACTATTTTGTGGACATTTGTGAAATATACAATGTATTTACTTAATGCAGTGGAATGAAGATTTTTGACAGCACAATATACAGACTCATTTGCTTAAGCCCATAAAATCATTTTAAAGTGTGATACTGAGGATTTATCTTCTCCTTGATAAATATTCCAAACCCGAAGAGTTTTTTTATCATGCATTCTCTAAGTATAAATCAGGATGAAGACACTAATGTAAAATAAATGGCAGTTCCAAGCACTCTAAAACAAAACCAGTCAAGTAAAACTTCTCTTCTTACAGCTTGGGGCTTCCTTGTTTATCACTTATCACCGGAGTTTACTAAGAACACTAAAAAATTAACTATAAAATCAGGTTGGTTTGTTTGTTTTTTATGCAACACAATAGAACCTGAATAACTAGAAAATCTTTTTTTTTTTTTTTTTTGATATTATAGAAAAAAAAAATGCCCAGATCATAGAATCACAGAATGGATTGGAATCACAGAATGGAAGGGACCTTAAAGATCATTTAGCTCCTATCCTTCTGCCATAGTAGGGTTCACCTTCCACTAAAATAGGTTGTTCAGAGCCCCATCCAGCCTGGCCCAGAACACATCCAAGGATGGGGATAGTTACATTATGAGGGAAAAAAAATAAATCTTTGCAGTGTTTCATTGTGGTTTAATTTGCTACCTTGAACARAACATACTATATGGTATACTTGGTGTGTGTGTGCACATTATTCCTGCACAAATCTATAGACTTAAATGTAAAATTGCAATAGTTCTAGACCTACCCTGAAAACAATTATGTAAAATTGAAATTCACTGCTGCATTGATGTTTTCCTGGAAAACYGCTTTGCCTGAAGCTCATCTATTGGCAGGCAAGCGAGATAGAGCTGTGGACTCAGCTCCTCAAATTTTGTTGACAAATTAGATACAGTTCTTCCATGTTGTGTGTATTTAAAGAGAAAAACCAGCAARACCAATCCAGGCCTTTCCCTTCAGGGCGATAAAATACTCACAAACAGTTCCTGCTTGAGGGACCTTTTCCAGGGTGCCTCTATTGCCTCCTGCTTTTTGACAAGTGAACATTTTGATATTGATGTTTGTCCTGGTTAAAAATTCTGATATGATAAATATTACATTAAGTCTGAGACTTTGGAGCCCTCACCTTTTGCTAACCTGAGAATGAGCAAAATGCACATTTCTGGGATCTTCTGCAGGTGTCTGGATGGAAATGTTGTGATTTTAGCTTTTCTAAAGAGCATAACCCTCAGGTTTTTTACCGGGTACAAATTCATGGCAACTGCTAATGGCTTTGTGGATTTACTGAGAAGGTGAAAGGCTGGGTAGGAAGGTGGTGAGTTAGACTTTGAGCCAACTTATCYCCAGCTTTGTTATTACAGRTCATAGAATGGYTTGGGTTGGAAGGGACCTTAAAGATAATTTYGTTTCAACCCCTRTGCCATAGTCAGGGACACCTTTCCCTATCCCAGGTTGCTCAGGGTTCCATCCAGCCTGGYCTTGRACACTTCCARGGATGGAGCTGCCACAGCTTCTCTGGGCAGCCTGTGCCAGGGCCTTGCCACACT
>NW_026623336.1:1721213-1721646 GCF_030028575.1 Malurus melanocephalus
GGCTCATCTCCAGTTTTCCATCCACCAGAACCCTCAAGTCCTTTGCTGGGCTCCTCTCAGTGAGTCTCAGTCTGCTCTCCTACCTAGGAATGTCCAAACTCAGGTGGATGAAAGTCCAAATCATATTTGCTGTGGATGTGGGATGACCAGAAGCACGGTGTAACACTGGGTCACCTCCTCTCTTGGCTCCTTGGGCAGCTGCATCCTCTGCAGAGGACTCTGAGCAGCAGGGAAGGGACTGTGTGGCTTTTGCTTGTCCTTGCTGAGCCAGAGTTTGGTTAAAAGCTCTCACTTTGACCCTTAGAGTTTTTTGACTTCTCTAAAAGCACAATGAGCCTGTCAAAAGGTAACGAGGAAAAGGGAACAATGTTCAAGCTTGAGGCTCTGGACTCCATAAACACCTTTAAATACCTTCCTTTTTCTTACCTAAGAT
>NW_026623336.1:1724541-1726178 GCF_030028575.1 Malurus melanocephalus
AAAAAAAAAAAAAAAAAAAAAAAAAAAAAAAAAAGGCAGTCTTGAAATCGCTGCAGGTAAGAAGATGCTTTGCCACAGGCAGCTGGCAAAGCTGTTTCCTCTGGCTTACACAAGAAAGGGGGATTTATTTTTCTCTCTGGATTCTCTGCAACTTTCCGTTCCTTTCAACACTTTCATATTTAAGTTTATGTGGAGAACAAAGTAGGCTTTCAGGATTTCACTTGTTAACACTGAATTCTTAATTGCYCTATTTGAGAAATAAGAAATCTTGGTGGAATCTGAGATGGGGCAATAATATAATGCACATTTTGTTGGTGGAGAAACCAAAACAAAGACCCTCAATTTTTCAGTGCCTTTRCATTGTTTTGTTGTGGAAGGAGGAAGCAGAATCCAAGGGACATGGAGCTTTTAGATTTCAGCCCTGATCTAGTTCTCTGCTCCACTGCRCTGAGGAATTAGGCCACCCCTGGCTACTCTTGAGCAATTTTCTCTCAAATAAATTTGTTTATTTCCAGACATTCTCCTGTTCCTCAAAAGCACGACTGATCTGTCTCTAGGTGATCTACACACTGTGCTTCCTCATGCACCTTGAATCTGGKTGCAGATTATACAGGTCCATTTTCTAAAAACTGGAAGTGTAGCTGTTTCCCACTCATGGGCAGTCRGTATCTGAAACTGCAAATGTGAAACCAGGGAGTAAAGTTCTTATTTTCCCTCTTCACCCTGTTTGCAAACAAATTAATCTGTTGAAAGAAAAATGAATTTATATGCAGTAGAGAGCTATTCCTTCCTTAATATGTTTATTAGAAGAATACTGGTTTATATTATTTTCCTCTAAGAACTCGTTCATAATAACTGGATGGTTTTTCCTTAGAATTTTCTTTTATTTGGTAGTTTGTTATGYATCTGCAACAATAAACCTCCACTTTGACATGCCATTCTCCTGAGCAACCAGCTGAGAAGTTACATAAGAAAAACATGRCAATCTCTGAGTCAAATTTAAAAATTAAAAAAAAAAAKAATAACCCACTCAAAAGTAAATTAAATATCACCACATGGCTTTATCTGCTTTCAAATTTTATAGCAACTGAGGTTAAGTTCAGGACAAAYGAGCCAACATTTTCCAGCAGTCACATTCACTAAAGATTTCAAACCAGATTCCCCACCCGACTCTATTTGGGATCTATGGAGAGATATCTATTCTCATAAAAATTTTATTTTAATAAATCTTATCAGTTTTACCCAAAAAGCTCAGAACATTTTGCAGTCACTGATTATAACCTTATTGAAACTCCTTGGGTATGAGAGAACCATGTCTAAAGGAGCACAATATGTAAACATCCACAGATTATTCTCAAAAATAAATAACAGATCACCCATGTGCCCTAGGGCCATGTGCCACTAGTAACTTGCCAAAAGCTTTATTAAAATTTTGAGTTAAAACAATGAGGGAAATTGGTGTTGTCATTTCAATTTTCCTGATCTGTGGGAGAAGGAAGTTCCTGGTGAAAGGCAAACAGCTGGTAGTCAGGACTGTGAGGGTTTAATTCTGTGATTAGCTCTTTCTGTGGGACTAACTTATATTTTCACTATTTTAAAGCATTAATATTTTATGTATAAGGGACTGAGAGAAAAAG
>NW_026623336.1:1726579-1742206 GCF_030028575.1 Malurus melanocephalus
TTTTTTTTTCTGATTTGCTTCAATAACACATCTGAATTTTTTTTTTCTGATTTGCTTCAATAACACATCTGAATCAACATTTATTAAGGCCATTYCATTTCTTATGCTAGAGAACTGTCATTTCATTTGTTTGTAAGGGAATTGTCCTCAGAAGATAAAAAACCAGGGTATGATTATTTAATATTTTGTGCTATACAAGAACCTAGTGGTGCCACACTCAATTCTGCAACAGCAAGTTTAAATGATCCAGAAAGTTCAGCACTTATTACAACATGCAATTCATTCCAAAAGATGTTAGAGAGGCCAAAAGTATAAATCAAAAAGGCATGGACACAAATTCATCGAAGGTAACCATGACTGCTGGAAATAATTGCTTGARTATAACCTCTGAGTCAGAAAGGTCTTAAATTTTGATTGCTGGAATCTTGCAGACTGTAACRAAGGGAAAAATGGACTTTTCAAGGCAGTTTACTGTACTGTATGTCCATAGATGACTGCTGTAGTAATTGGGAGACTCCTTTGAAGGATAAAATGCATAAAATCATAGAATTAAAAAATTGTTTGGGTTGGAAGGGACCTTAAAAATCATCTCATTGCAGCCCCCTGCCATAGGCAGGARCACCTTCCACTATCCCAGGCTGCTCCAAGTCTTATCCATCCTGACTTTTAAAACTTTCAAGGATGGAGAATCCACAGCTTCTCTGGACAAAGGGTTCCAGGGCCTCACYATCATGATCTTATGGATAAGGTCACCAAAAAGCTAGCTCAAAAAGAAAAAAACCCTCAAAAAAACCATAAAATATTTCACTGAAAATATTAATAGTTCTGCACCCATGCTAATCCTCTTGGGCATACACATGTTACCTCTTTTGACCTTTTTTATCCTGACTCCAATTAAAAGCTGAGGTTATCATACTGGATAAGGATCTAAATGGTGATATTAAATCAAAKCTATTAAATAGACAGTCCAAATGGACACCTAAGTTACCAACGTTCATGATTCATACAAATGAGCATGTTTGCAGAAATAATTAGAAGAAATAAATGCAGCAAAAAAATAATTGATGCAACAAATTAACCTGTTGTTGCTAATAGACATTTTTTTTCAAGCATAATGTACTTTGTAAAGCATTAGGGGGACTCAGCAGTTTGCAAGCCTTGCACTTAAACTTYCCCTCAGCAGACTGGTGATGTTTTGGCAGGTTTCCCAAAAAAAGGTTTTTGTTTTACAGTGCTATGTGAAATCAATTTCCATAAAACCAACAGATTAAAAACCCTTCTCTGCTATAAAAGCAAAAGATAAATAAATAAAAAAAAGCATTAAAAAGTGCTCTTGTTTCCCTTTAAACCTTTGAAAGCTTTACTCATATTCAAATGAGGAGTTTTCCATGTGCATGCAACATTTGTTTAAGCTTCTCTCTCTGATACCACACCAATCATTTTTTATTCCTTTTTCTTGAGCCTTTCCAGAAGACAACATCATCCAATAACAGCTGAAATTATTCGAAGTGGTGCATAGCTCTTGTCTGTTTGAAATAGCTTTATTTATTTCTTTATTTATTTATTATTTTTATCTTAAATGGTGCATGTAGGAAAAACATGGAAAGGCTTCATGCTGCTTAGAAGCAACTGGCTGGAAATTGCTTTGATCACATAAATTAATATATACATAAGCAAGAATAGATATTTGCTAATTTTTTCTACTCATCATCCCTCTTCTAAAATGGTCCTTTTTGCCAATATTTATAAATAACAAGCAGCAGTTTTGTTCTACAGGCAAGACAGGGAATTGTTTTTAACCTTCTGAAACCGGTCCAATTTGTAATTTTGCTTGAGATTCCCTTTCTGATTTGGCACAAACTCACACCAGAACCTCACCTGTTGCACGGGTATTATTGAACAATTTTTTGTTTTATCTCTTTAATATAAACATCCTTCCAGAGCTCAAGAAGCATCTGGACAGCGCTCCAGGGCTCCTGGTGTGATTCTTGGGGCTGCCCTGTGTGGGTAAGGAACTGGATTTYGGTGATCCTTGTGGATCCTTTGCATCTGAGGATGTTCTGTGAATCTACAATTCTCTATTTTTTGTGAATCTACAATTCGCTATTTTCTGTGTATTTCTGTACAGCATTCAGAAGTTTAATCTGTCCCTAAAAACTGAACCAGATGTAGATATCAATCGTTAGTTTGATCTGAGCTGATGTGGCCACGTGATACACACCTACATGGAGGAATAACCTTGGATTGGCAAGGCTTTGCAGCAGGAATGACACTTCCCTGTGGCTTTCAGATTATTGTTTTAAGATGTTTTTTGTGCTCTCCATCCTGGAAGTTTTTATTCTATAAGGAGACTAGATCTCCTGGGTATGATGGAATTTAGGTTTCCTGGAAGATGTCGGTGGATGGTGATCCCAGTCTGGATGCCGTAGCACAAAATCACTGCACTTTGTACAAACAACAAATATGTTTTCCTTATTTCTCTACAGTTCATTATTTCAGTCCACCTTTGCCTGTATGTTTTTAAGAGCCCTTTTTCTGGTTGCATGCATCGCAATTTAGCRATCATGGTCTGTAATTTGACTCATTGCATTCCCCACAAATAGCCTGATTTCCCTCTTGAAATCTTGATGTAGTTTGTGTACAGCACATGTTATCAGAGGGACTGACAGTGGGGTTATCTCATCGACCTCCTGTTGTGGATGAGGCAGGAATTCAGCCTCTCTTTATAATCCACAATAAGAATTAAATGCTTGCAGGGTAAAATTCCTCTGATCTGTTTGATATCTCTGCTTCAGCAAGGGATGACTCATGTGCTGGAAATGTCAATCCCTCTCCAATGAGTATAAAAGCAGCCTACATCATTAACTGGGGTGAAACTATTGCTCAGATTAATCCAGAGTATSAGCCTTGGCTGTGCATCAATACTCTGGTGGGCTTGATGCTGAGCAAACTCCAGACAGGATATTCCAGTCTTAATGGATTCTTGGTCTACAGTAGGAAGCATACATATACAGCCAGAAGGGAACATGGACCACAAGAGTCAGCACTGAGAATAAAACAACTTACATTCTGTCAGCTTTTCGAGGAAGAATTTGGATAAAAGTGAAATCACGTTGCATCTAGCAAAAAGAAATGTAGGTTTTTTTCAGTTGAAATCTTGTCCTTTTGGTGCTGAAGGCTAATGCCATGAGAGAGTGAGAAGTGGGAACTAAACTTCCAATTTATAATAATTAGCTCGTGATGAGCTAGAAAARGTGTCRGTGGCTARGAGAGATCACAAACAAYTCAAAAAGGAARGGTGAATGGTTAAARCAGSAGAGAAGGACACTGTGTCCAACAGKGTGCAAGCTGATGAGAGGCTGCATAAGAATGTGATCTGTGTGGAGAGATGGAAAAGTTGTGTTGGTGAGATGTTCTGGAAAAATGTCTGCAAGACAGCAGAGAAAGGAGTGAGAGAAAGAAAAAACTCAAACCACTGGACTGAATACCTAGAAAAGAGACTTCCTTCACATTGCTTGAGCTACTGCACACTGGAAAATGATAATTTTCAAGGAAAACATGAAATTACAGTGCCAGCTTGAAAGAAATAAAAGCAAAACCCATCAAAACTGTGAACATCTTCTAAATGAGGAAATAATGTTGGGACAACAATGATTCTTCACTAACAATACTTCTCTAATTTTTTCTTCTCAATTTTTCTCCTTATAGTTTCGCTCGTCCAGGGAAAGGTTCATGGCTTGGTAAAGGCAACCTGGAGGCAGGACCAGAGCAGTCCAGTATGTCATTAGAAAATCTAGTGTTTGGAGCTGGCTACTGCAAACCTACTTCTTCAGAGGTAAGGAGGATGAGGAATTGTGTCTGACTTCAATTTGATCACACAGGCTGTCCACGCTGTCTGTGGAGAACATGTCATGGTTTTATATTTCCAGCAGAGGGATTCTGTTGGCAGAAGAATCCTTCAAACATTTCTGTTTGAAAATCCTTCAAACATTTCTGTTCTGGCATGAACCGCCTGGCACTTGGGTGCACAGTTTGTGGATGTTCAGCCCCCACCTGCATGGACCATTTCACATTTCAATATGCAAGACTACACCCCCATTGACAATGACACTTTTAAGGCAAGATTCACCTGACCAGGTGTCTGCTGTAAGATGAAATTAATTATTCAGGAAAAGGTCCTGGCTTTCAGGTCTGATGTATGACAGTCAGTGGACATCAATCATTATTGAGGATGCTGTGAAAGAAAGTTTTGTGTCTGGAGTATTTTGTGTGTTGGTGATGGGGTGTTACACACAAAGCCTTACTCATGGTAGGTCCCACAGTTAGTGTGTGTCTTTGATCTTACTACTTACACAAGTGAAAATTTGTGCAATTTTTGGTAGAAAGCTGCTCTTTTGAAAAATGATTAGTTGGTGTTTTGTTGTTTTTTGGGGTTTTTTTTGTGTGGTTTTTTGGGGTATTTTTTTTGTTTTGTTTTGTTTTTTTGGTTTTATTTTTAATTAATATTTTTAAGTGCTTGCTTTGGAGTGGTTTGTTTTTTTTTTTCTTTTTTTTGTCAAAATGTTTCCTCAGCTCTAGAAACCCACCCCAGAATATTGCAGCCATTAACCTGTTAAGAAACCTTAATTCGAGCCTTCTGATTAACATGCTGCCCTGAGCTTCCCTCAACCTTTCCTGTCAAAGCTGTTATGTATAAATATTAAAAATATGCAAGCCTGGAGCGYCTGGTGCAGAGGAACTACCAGAGAATTAACTTGGGCTGAGAGAATGTTTGGCCTGGGGCTGCTCTCCAAAACATTGGGTCAGTGTATGCTTTTGGCAAACAAATTGACCTAAACCTCTGCCTCTCTGGTAGACAGYCACATCACAGACATTTAAATAGCTGTTTGTATTTTAGACCAATCTCTGTGCATCTCTGTACATCACACAAGAGAGAGRTTTCTTTGCAGAGTGGTGTCTGTTTTCATTATCCTCTAGACAAGTCTCTGTCATAAGAAGAGTGATGGAAAGGCCAGCTCTCCACTCTTGTTTTTGCTTTTAGTCTCCATGAAGAAATTTTGGTCTGTTGTAATTAGAAAAAAAACTTACTTCCTTCCCATTTTTTTTCCTTAGCTGGAAACTCTATCTTCTGTATATCTCTGCAGACTAATTTTCTATTTATYTAKTTATTCTTTTTAATGRSAGTATAATTTTGATGAGTTRGCCTTGACCASAARCCAGCTGCTCACCAAGCCACTCTGTCATTTCCCTCCTCAACAGGATAGGGTGTGATAAAGAAAAAGTTGTGGATAAAGTCAGTGCAGGAGCAAAGGAATACAAAAGATTTATTCTCTCCTTCCCATCAGCAGGTGGTGTCCAGCCACTCTCTGGAAACTGGAGCTTCAGGTTGTGAAGTGGTTTTTGTGGAAGACAAAGGTCATGATAGTGAATGCTTCCCCTCCTCCTCCTTTTCCTTAGCTTTTTTTTGCTCAGCAGACATCCTGTGCTATGGAATATCCCTTTGGTCATTTTGGGCCAGCTGACCTGGTCATTTCCCCCCAGGATTTTGCCCASTCCCACCCTGCTGATGGCGAAATATTGGAGAGACAGTTCCCCACTGGGAGGGCTGCCATGAGGAAAGTGAACTCCATCCCAGTCAGACACAATTCTGTTATTATTATCCTAGCAGGTGACCTGTGAAATGCCAAAATGAAACTGTTCCATCAAGAACTGGCTTTAGCAGTGCTACCCTGCCCTCATCAGAATGCCACACACCAAACCATCATAAATATCATGCTGCACTGTCCACATGGCCAGATGTGTGTTTGCTTAGCTTCAGAAACCTCCATAAGTCATGACATCTGTTCTTGAGCTGAGTATTTTAATTTAATAGACCGTGATGGCCTTTTTGCCTRTGCTATGCATGATGTATGATAATGAGCAAAGGCTATTTCTCTTGGTTTAACACAGAAAAAATAAAAACTCAGAGCTAAAAAAGAAACTCTTGTGGAACCAGACCTGACTCAAAGCAAAGAAAATGGGACTGACTGCTGGCTTATATGGGAGTTTTTATCAAGCTGTAAGGGATTGAAGGAAGAGGAATGATATTAGCTCTTACAGTCACTGGCACTTGGTCAAGTTTTCTTCCCTTAAAAAAGTTGTAGATACTATTCCATGTTGTTTAAATGTGTTTGTTAAACTTCAGTTGGTTTGGGGAATTTTGCATCACTGCCAGTGATGGATCCTACTCTTTTCATTAAATAAAAAAAAACAAAAAACAACCCTTAATACTTGCACACCTCTCTGATTACTTTATTCATATTTTTGTTTGGACCTTGCCTACTGCATGTCTGAATTACCAGACTCAATAACGTACCACACACATTCCTGTTCATAAACTATTCTGATTTGGCACAACTGGCTAAATCTAGAGTAGAGCAATKAATAGATCTTGTCTTCCACAGCTAAAAAGCTTCATTGGGAGGCTGGACATGCGAAAATCAGTTTTATAGGGACTTGGGTTAGTTCCTTTTCATATAAAAAACTTCCATGAAACAGTTAATGTTGGTCTATTCTGTTTTTAATTTTGTTTAGTTCTGGTTTCATCTCCCTCTACATTTTATATGTATTTCTGTGTTTTCCATGATCTAAAAAGTCCCCAGGCTTAAGCTCTTAAAAATACATCTCCTGGGCAAGTGCCTTCTGTTTAGCATCTTTTTTGAGGGAACCAAATCTGATTATTCAGTTTACTGTTAGACTGCAAACAGCCAAGACTTTCCTCATTTTACCTTTAGCTACTGTGAGTAAACAAAAAAGAGCATTTTTTTTTGCCCCTGACAGCTGCAGATAGATTATTTTTCCAGAATATTTTCCAAAATATTACAAATGAACTTTTAATGGGTAGGATCTCTAAATCATTCCTGTTGCACCCTTTTCCTGAGGTCTAGGCATAAACCCCCAGGAAAATTATAGTTTGTGGTGTCTGAAGAACTTACTAACTCCACAATTTATTCAGTTTTCTACAATTCAAGAAACAAGTTGGCTCACTAAAATAAATTTTGTCCTCACTAACATCATCATATGCAGTAGAWGGATTAGGGGAGTGATGTTTTGGGTGTATGTGGCAAGATTTTGGTGACCAGTGGAGGGTTCTGTGAGAGGAAAGAAGAACCTTCCCCCATGCAGAGAGACACAATTCCAGCTGCCTCCAAGGTGAATCCACTGCTGGCCAAAGCTGAGCCCAACAGTAATGATTGCAGAACCTCTGTGATATTTAAGAAAGCGTAAAAAAAAAAAAACAAAAAACCACTGTCCAGCAGCTGTGAGAAAGAAGAGTGAGACAATGGGAAATAAACAACCATTCAGGCACCAAGATCAGTGAGGAAGGGAGAAAGAAGGTGCTCCAGGTGCCAGAGCAGATTTCCCTTCAGCCTGTGATAAAGATCCTGGTGACAAAGCTTTGGAGAGCCCTRTGCCAGGTGGCTGTGCCCTGGAGGAAGGTGGTTTTAGATTTGCTCTTATTTTCCATTYTACTCTGTTTAATTGGTAATAAATTATATTATTTTCCCCAAGTAGAGTCTGTCTTGCCCATGACAGCAATTGGAAAGTGATCTCCCTGTCYTTGTCCTGTCTCTTAAGTTTCTTGTAYTTTTCTCTCTCTYMYTGAAGAAGGGGAGTGGCKTGGTGGGCASCTGATGGCCAAMAAARGTCAGTCCAYYACACATGGTTCAGAAARGATTTGAACACAGTAAARTAGTKGCTGGATTTACAKCAGTGTTAAATCCCCAGGAAAGCCAGGAATGTGTTAAGATATGATGCTAAAACTACTATGTTATGTTTTCTAGATATCTCTAGAATACAAAGTAGAAGCCTCTTACCTTGATAAATCATATATAGATCATACTTTCCATTTCCCCTCCTTTTTCCTGATAGAATTTGGCTGCCTCAGAGGGTTAATGCTCTTTTTAGGCCCACAGGTTGACTGTGGAAGTGCTCACCTAGTTTATGACACTGATTTGCTTTTTCCTTACTGAAAAGGAAATTGACTGCCTTAATTTCTAAAGAGAGTTTGCATCAATCAGCTCTTCTTATCCCTTCCTGGCACAATCTTCTGTGTTTGAGCTGCTGAGGTGCCACTGCTTAATGATAGATCCTGAAGGCTTCTCGTTCTGCACTCCTGGCTTCTCACAGTGGAGACTAATTAAATGCCAGCAGCTTTGGATTGTATATGTGCTTTTCCTTAATTCTCCCCAAATGACTTCTGGACATCACTGACACTTTCCTCATCTCCTGGCTTAGCAGAGTAGTTATAATAATTAATTCTATTTAAACCTTRGTGATTTTCACTTTTTTTAAAGTCTTCCTGTCTCTTCTGAGTCCTCTACCTGGCAAAYAGGGATTGCCCCTTTCTCCTTTCTCCTTCCCTCTCTTTCTAATATTTTCTATCTACACTACACTTTTCCTTTCAAGCACACTTAAGACAAAAAAGACATTAATTATTTTTTTTTTGTGTTGTCAGATAAATATGAAGGAACACATTTTTCTGGTCAGCAGACTAGAAGAGAATAATCTACAGAATAATAAAATGTGCTGGGACCTTCTCAAGTTATCTTCAGCACATAACCTATGCTCACAGGGAATATATATCACAGTAGACGTGTTCAAAACAGGATCATATCTACTGCAGTCTTGGGAGATCCCAGTRGGATTAAACAGCTTTGTGAGCATGTGTGACTGGTTTTACTTGTGGGGTAACTGAATTCCCCTTTGTGTCTGCTAAATTGCATTTCTGTGTGAGGGAGTTCAAGGGGTTGTTTTGGYTGTCACAAGGGCTGCATCTCAACCCCACGCTGACTCATGCTTTCAGGTGATCTCAACAGCCAAAAGAGCTGGATACCAAAATATTTCAGCAGCTTTATTTGTCTACAATAAAATGAAATGTTCCTTGCAGATCTGCAGATTGAATGGTCACTTACATTTCAGGATTTTTTGTGCCTTACCCAGCACCACAAACCTCTTCTGTATCCACTGCTGCCAGGCTGGTTTAATGTCTTTGTAATATTGTGCATCACATGCCTGCTGTGTTATAATCAAGTTAAATCAATGACATACTGGGGATTATTAATAAACTGTACTCACAGTAATCTTATTTTCATTTGGCTAGCAGTTGCACTGCAGATAAATTGACTTCTAAGTAATCAGATTGATTAATCATATGATTTCCCATTAATAAGGCCCTGGTGTTTGATGAGAAGTGTTCTTCTTTCATCTAGCATTGATGCAGCAATCCCCAAAGACATGAGGTTTATGCCTCGCATAACACAAGAATCAGGAGTGTCATTCAAGTAAAATTTTGTTGATGATAAGGGTTCTTTTCCTCAGACAGTTTGMTAATATTTTCATCTTTTCAGCAACATATGCAAAACCTGGGCTGTTCTAGCCTAGCACCAAAACATTGTTCAAACCCACATTTTTGTCACATAGGAGTTATTTGTGGTTTAGTTTTTTCTTCTCTATAATTAAGGCTCTTTGGACAAATGGTTTACTTTTTCAGCTCTTGAAGAAGGAAGACCCTGAGATTATTTCAGTTCATAGAGCACAGTGCCAATAACCCCAAGGCTGTGGTTTTGATCCTTGCCTGGGCAATTCATGTGAAAGTTCAATTTGATGATCCTTTTGGATCCCTTTCAACTCAGAGTATTCTTTGATACCTTGAAGATTGTTCATCAGAGAAGAGCTCACATAGGATCCATTGTGGAAATTGTAATATATAATGATGCTGTAGTTCTAAGAAAGATGGTGCATATTATTTGTTTTCTAAACCAATTTTTAAAAATCCCAGTATTTAAAATAGCTTTTACTTACAATTACTCAATATAGCTAATCTACACTGTAGAAATGTTGTTTACATCAGATTTTTATCTCAAATTTTTAATTTTATATAGAAATGCCTTTACTTTTAGTCTCAGACTTCTCTGCCCTGGTATGAGCATGTAAGGGCAAACATTTCTTTCATATCTTAGCATGAGTTTGTAATGGGTGGTTTAAAAAGATTTCTTGGGTGTCTTGCTGATGCAAAGGATGCTGAGCTGTGATTGGGCCTCCAGCAGATGTCCAACACATAATCATTCTGAAATAGTGAGAGAGCTGATATACTGCTCTTTATAAGGTACAGTGACAAGTGTCTTTAATCAGTATGTTCAGGGCACCATTTGTGATAATTACTGATGAAGTCTTTAATCTTTGGTTGCCTGAAGATAAATGGGCTGATCTCTAGAAAGAGCTAAATGATTTCCTAGCTGTAGCAGAAAGCATGTAACTAATAATGTGACAATAACTGGTTTCTTTAATCACTGGCATATTTCTTTTCTGTGGTTCTTATTTTTTGATCCAGAATATTCAGAGTATAGCAAAGCAATGATCTGCATTACCATAAAGTTCAAAACTGAGATAATTTGGGTTTAGTGCTGAAACATGGTGTTGAAAAACCCTTGCAGTCTTTTTGCTGTGAGTGCTCAATGAAGATGTCATTAAATCRACTGGAGATGCTTGTGGGACTCTGGGTGATGGAGTCTTGTCCTGCAGAAAATCCTTGGGCATTGCTCATATTGAACTGATAATTTATTCCTWTTGTTAAGCAATAGAATTTTCATAGGAAGTTGCTCTTTTCATATTTTTTTTTTTACTATTTTTCTGCGTTGTTTTAGTATTGGAAAGAATCAGATTGCAGCATTCTCTTTCTAAATCTCATCTGGACTTTTACAACTGAAAAGAGTTTTATTGTAGCTAATTTAGAGAGTCGTGAGTAGTGAGGTAARAGGCAGACTAAGCACAGAGGATTTATTTCTCTTTCACGGTTACTATTTCAGTTATATATTGAAGAATTTATTTGGCTTCCCTCACTATAAATTCTCACTTTGTCTGAATCCATTTATGTGGTTTGTGCAGTCATTCACCTGGCTGACATTCATTCAGTTTAAGTTTTTCCTTTCTGGAGATTTCAGCATTGATTTTTCAGGAATTTTATAGGAAGGGGATTGGAAGACACCTTTTTTTCTTCCTTTTTTTTTTTTTTTTTTTTTTCCCTGAAGTAAAGTGCAGGAGCAACAAGAACAGACTTTTTACTCCTTTCTTCAGGAATTCATTTGGACTTGGCTGCTCTCTACTTTTTGAAAGAGCATTTTAAGATTCACTTTTTCTTTCTTTTCGATACATTTTTCCAGTGAAACTTTGCTGGAAAATCATGTTCATGTGCCCTAAGGAACACTAATCCTTAGTACCTAAAGAATAAAAATTCTCAGATGGGAGAGCTCCTGAAGGGAGACCAAATCAACTCCCATGGGTTCTGAGCTGATGGCCTTTGCAGCGTGGGCAGAGATGCCAACAGCAGCACAGTTGAGATCCATTATCTGAAAGCCAAAACTTTGCTGTTGGCAAATGTCCCAGACAGCAGCTCAGGGACTGGGGAATGAGAAAAAAGATTCCCTCTTTTTCCAACCTCTTTGGCTTGGTTTGTGGAAACAAATCTCCAAGTGGCAGCAAAAGGCTACACCTCTGTTCACAGCCATCGCGTCAGTCTAATGACCCCAGAAACAACTTCACAGCAGATGAGAATTACAAATTTTGGTGCAGGGAGAAACACTCAGAAGTGCAGTCCCTGAAACATCAGTTTGTGAAAAAACAGCTGACCCTGTTGAAGTGGTCTCATGTTTTCTCCAAGGAWCAGACAAGATTCAGCAGTGTGGCAAACAGAAAAGAATGGCCTGGGAGAAAGAGATGGTTCTGTGTGTTATGATTTTCAAAAAGCACTGCTTGAGAAACGTTAATAACATCAGATAAAAATTTAGCCAACAAAGTATTGTTTGTAACTTTATGGCAAAATAAGAATAATTTTAGAAGCTCTTCAGGACAAAAATAACTTCTAAAGATGGCTTGGCTTAATCACATACCCAGACTCAACACTCAAATGTTGTGATGAGTGCCAAAAAGAAAAGGAATTTGGATCAGAATTGGTTAATGCTTCAAGGAAGCTCCTTGCATAGCCAGAAGTGTGTGAGTATTCATGCAGTTACACATAGGAGTACTTGTGTGAAAATATGGATCCAAAGACTTATTTAGGGTAAGCCAGACACAGTCAGGCAAATGAGCTTACACTACTTCTTTGGCTGGCATAAACTTTGCGAAATCAAGCTTCCAGTCAGCTTAATTGTTCAATAGTATTTACCTCTACTTTTCCCAGCTTCACAGTATGACATTTGAATAGGGTCTGATGTACTGTTGATATCTGTGCACTCTTCATGATCCCAGGTCAGCTGGGTGTCTCATGAAATGTGAAGGAGCTGCAGTGTTGTTCCTCTGCTGCTTCTGGTTCCCAGATCAGATAAGGCCAAGTCAGATAAACCTCTTCCCATCACTTTTCTTCCTTGTCTTTTTCACAGATCATAGAATGGTTCGGTTTGGAAGAACTTTTAAACATCATCTAGTCCAAACTCCCTTATGGACATCATCAACAAGATCAGGTTGCTCAGAGCCCTGTCAGATCTGGGCTTGAATGTTTCCAGGGATGGAACATCTCCCAGGTCTCTGGGCAATCTGGCCCAGTGTCTCATCCCCTTCATCACAAAAGATATCCTCCTCCTATCTAGTCTGAATCTACTCTCTTTGAGCTTTAAACCATTACCCCTTGTCYTGTCTCTTTTTAGCCCCTGCCAAAAAGTCTGTCCCCATATTTCTTATAAGTGGCCCTTAAGTATTGAAACGCTGCTCAAAGGTATCCCAATAAATTCCCAAACTCTTTCCACGTGTAAGATAAAACCATAAAGTTGAATGCACTATGTATCTACTCTTGAGGCAAAAGTCTATCTACTATGACCTGAGGCAAAAGTCATTGCCATCTCACAGGTTTTTGTTAGATGTTGRTGCAATCTGCAATATCTCTGCTGGAATTTGGTCTTCCTGGCAYTGGCAGACAGAGTTGGCTGAGGAGAAGCAGGGATGAAAGGCTGAGCAGGACAGCGGGGCACCCCCAAGGCAGTGATAAATAATGTTCACGTGGGTGGTAAAGCTCTGGTTTTGCTCTGTGCATTCTGTTTCTTTTGTAAACAAAYACAGTTCAACTCTCAGAGCTGTCAATCAGTCTCTTTCTCCGCTACTGAACTCATTAGAAGTATTTTATTTACARCCATAAAATTATGGCCTGCGGAATAAATGGCAATCTACTCATAGCTCATGAAATTTGATTGTCTTKGAGTGTAAATTACTTGAGGGCTGGTATATGTACTATGCATAATACAGGAGGTATCTATGGGGCTATGAAAATGAACCTGTGAAAATGTAATAATTATGCAAATTTATACAGTTCCAGCTATTCAAAAGTTCCCTATTTTGTTGCAGTAAATTATAGCAGATTAATGTAWTTGCCTTAAAGTAACATATCCAGGAAATATTCTGATTAGCCATTATTTCTGTTCCAGTGTTAGAACAGAAATTGTGGTTTTCTGCAGTGATAAAARGGACTGTATTTTATTTTATCATTGGTTTTCCATTTGATGTATGTGTGCATGCATGTGAAAGACCTATAAATGATTCATTGCCTGAGAGTGTCATAAGTGAAGACTTCAGGAATGAGGCATGACAGGATTAGATGTTGAGSTGTTTCCTGGCAGCAAAAGGCATAGAAACCAGAACCCCCACATCAAACAAACCAGACCACCATTACAGCACCTGGGCCAAAGAAGAGCAAATTTTTTGCAGGCCAAATTTTTTTTTTGTTAGATGGAAGGTGCCTTTAAGCTGGGCTGTAAATTATTTTTGTGGGGGTGATAGGTTGAAATAAAATAATGCTCATTAAAAGGAGGGTTTGAAACGTTTCTAAAAGAAAAATCTAATGGATCTCTTTGGGTCACTTTGGCAACTTCAATTACCCGAGTGATGGGACTCTCTGAGCCTCAGAATTATCTTCAGCAAAATAAGTAGGAAAGTAATGGAAATTGATTTGACTTGGCTTTGCAACAGACCTTGGAGTATGTTCTTGCAACAGATCTTCTGTTGATTATTGTTCACAACACACTAATAGACAAAATTCAGGTAAACTGAAAAATAGCACATTTAGACCCAGTAAAAGGATCCTTTTTCTCATCATTTCTGTAGACCATAAGAGAGCTGGTTTAACACATTGCCGGAAGGTGCTTCTGTGGSCTTTGTAGGATTTGACACAATCAGGCAAAATGACAGCACTGACAATTCTTATAGCCCTTGTTCTGAAGGGATGGGAACTGTGAGGGCTGTGATATAAACCAATATTTGGGTAATTTGAGGAAGACTTTGCTKGAAGGCATTCAATTTCTGAAGCTGTCAGGGCTTAGGCTTTTATTTTGTTCTTTTTGTTTACCTCTGTCTCCTCTGTGTGTATCAAATACTTGACTGTGATTGCTGGCAAAACACAAGACTTGTAGGGTTTCTCTTCTGATCCAGTTTGACAACAACTATACAAGTCAAAATCTTTTACTCACCTCTTTAGGGAAAAATGAGAAGTCAATCATGAACCAAGTAGAAAATCTGGGGTATGCAGGAGTATTTGTAAATAATAATAGAAAATAACAGTCCTGTCAATAGAGACATGATTTCTTTCCACTTGCATATGAATCATAGAACCTACTTGGTAACACTTGTGGCTGCGTAACAGACTGAGGGGAACAATAAAATAAAAATCTGCCTTAGTAACGAAATGTCAAACTGCTTAAAAAATGAACTCGTAAAGGTTGAAGTAATTTGTAACTGTCAAAAGACAGTTAAATATTTCCTCTTTAGCCATTGCTGCTAATGTTTAAATTTACCAAGATGAGGAAAAGATCAGAAATAGTGTTGTAATGGTTTCATTTTTTATCTCCATTTGTGAAGAAAAAGCTAATTAACCAGCATGCTACAACTGCTCTGATTATAGACATTTCAACAGTGAATTCTGGGCAAAGCTCTCAATAAATAGATTTGGGTGGGCATGGTGGCACCACAGCTCTTCCCTTCTATGAGATTCTTTGTGATCAAGAACCAAAATAACCCACTAGGAACCTATTTTCAGATATTACCTATAATTTCAGAAGCCAAGCCAGTGGTAGCTAAAGGACAGGATCCAGTGATCTTGGCCACGTGCTGTAGCAGCCTGGAAAGCAAACGGTGCAATTCATAAACATCTGTTTGTGGGCAGGAGCATCACAAATCCCAAGGGACTCATGTCTATATCCGTGTTATTAAAATAATTCACAATTCCTCTTGGTGTCTTGATGGCACCATGCCATGTTGCAAGACAGTAGATGTCCCCACAACTAATCCCAGTGAGTGTTAATTAGAGCAAAAGCTCAGCCTGACAGATTGATGGGGGATATAGACCAATAGACTTTCATTTTTTTTTTAATGTGTATGGCTTCTTTGAATTTCAGGTTTCCCAAGGAAAGGAAATACGTACTGGTTTTTTATTGTGTTTATATGATGTTTGAATAGCAGTCCTCAGATTTTGCTTGTGGCAACATCTAACTCAAAAAGGTCTTTTCTACAACATGTGAGCAGGAAATTAGGAAATTCATCACTTTGTTTAAGTGGGATTTCATTTTTTATCATTTCTATAGTATCCTTTCTTCACTTTTTTCCTGTCTG
>NW_026623336.1:1742260-1744072 GCF_030028575.1 Malurus melanocephalus
GGAGGATCCCTGTCTTAGCCCTTGAGTCTTTTCTTCTGCACCAATGGTGCTCCAGTGTTTGAA
The DNA here is from genome assembly GCF_030028575.1 of Malurus melanocephalus. Lineage (NCBI taxonomy): Eukaryota > Metazoa > Chordata > Aves > Passeriformes > Maluridae > Malurus > Malurus melanocephalus. The sequence goes on from NW_026623336.1 coordinate 1,742,324, forward strand.
GTTAACAATTCTTCCTCCATGCATGGACATATTTGTAGCTGAGAATAGTTTTATTTCAAGAGAGTAGTGGGATGCCAAGGGGTTTGGTTTTTAGGCTTAAAATGGCAGCTTCATGAGCTGCTGTCTCAAGGTCTTCACACAACTCAAGCACAGTTTGTTGGGAAATTTCAAGAAGCCCCAAAGAAGTTTTCATTGTCATGACCTGCTGCAAGACAGCAATAGGGARATTTCATGAATGAGACTGTTCAGTACTTTGTGTGCTTAGGGGCAGGATATCAGCCAGGATAACCCTAACCACTCTGATTCCAGTGATAACACTGTACYTTGGAAACAGAACTTGTCAAATATTTGATCACTTCGATATTTAATTTTGAGGCAGTTTCTGTCAACATTTTGGTAAGAAAGAACCCAAACTTCAGAAAGTCCAAATAGCAGTGGGACAAGTGAGATGGGTTATTTCTAGAATCTGACTGATGTGCAGACAATGCAGTGTCAGCCTGCTTCTCCTCCTGTATGTTGTAGCCTGCTGACATGCCCTTTTCCTAGCATTAAAGAGCCCCCAGATTCTGTGGTCAGAGACAGGAAGGAGTGGTGTCACTGCTGATTTCAGCCCACTGCCTCTGTGGGAAACTGTGAAAGAGGCATACATTATAATGGATTGGATAAATTTTCCATATGAATTTTCCTCTCTGCATCCTACTGTTYACTGTTCCCACGTTAAATAATTGCTATGGCATCCTGTGCTGTGTTACATGACTCAGCACATGCCTAGCTGAATTGACCTACCCTCACGGTGTACAGGTGAGTTTAAGGTATGATTAAATCTGTTTCTCATTAGAGAAACATTAGCTCATAGAAATGTAGCTCATTAAGAGGTTGTAAAAGGTTTGTTGTGGTGCTCAAGTGGCAAGCCTTGAAATGTGAAGTCACAATGACTAGATAGCTTGCAGTCACTAAGAAAAATGTCTTTGAAAGAAAAGGAAAAAAAAATCCAAAAGGAGGGTATTTCATTTCACTTTGAAAGAGGAAATACTTCTAAGTTGACTTAACACGTTCCTTTTTTCCCCATTTGGGCACTGAACTGTAAAATCAATTATTCCTGTAGCTCTTGTCATAAGTGAACCGAGATGCAAGCCTGAAGTCACTTTCTCTCTGGCACTGACTGTCAGTACATAACAGAGCCTGGCATTTCTAAATAGAAAGGCTGAGTCCTTGCTGTTGGTTTYATTAAATAAAGAGCTTGTCCAAGTGAGCATTTGCTTCAGGTCTGTGCTTCAGAAGGCAAYACAGAGCCAAGTGGTTTGGTAAATGCAGAGTGATAGGAGTTCACTGTGTTTAATAGCAGACTCTGCCAAACACCATGAGAGAAATGGCCCCTGCAAGAGAACTGAGTTTAATTTATTTATTAGGTCCAAACTGTCCCACATGCATTGGCAAAGTAACTTCAGCTGGCTCTTGTGTCAGCCATGGCTATACTCTCTTGTAAGGACGAGACCTTCACATCCCTACACATCACTTCCATTTCTGTTCCCTTCAGTTCCTTATTTTTCTCAAAGTTAGAGGATTTCCAAGCTCAGACTAGACTCAAAAATASATGCTCTGGGACTGATTGTCAGCTTCTTGGAGTTAGAAATTATTGCTGAGYGAAGAATCTAAATCAAGACGTTTGAAACATTTCTCGTCTATGAGGGAATAAAATACTATTCAAATTCAGGTATTCACATTTATTTTCCTTGTTCAAAACTGTAT
>NW_026623336.1:1745002-1760227 GCF_030028575.1 Malurus melanocephalus
ATAATCACTGGGGTGGAACTTCTCTGCCCATCTCTGAGTTGTCTGCCTCTGAGCTTTTAGTTTAATTTTCCTACATACACAGCCTGTGGAAAACAAGGACCATTTCTAGGGAATTGCACATCATAAGAATGCAGAAGAGGGCCTTTTTGCAAAGGCACGGAGTGATAGGACAAGAGGGAAATTATTTTAAGAAAAGGAGAGTAGATTTATATTGGATATTTTAAGGACATTTATACCTGTGAGAGTGGTGAGGCAGTGGAACAGGCTGCCCAGAGAAGCTGTGARTGTCTCARTCCTGGAGGTGTTCAAGAGCAGGRTGGTTGAGGCTCTGAGCAGCCTGGTCTGGTGGAAGCTGTCCCTGCCTGTGGCAGGGGTTTGGAACTGGATGRCATTTAAGGTCACTTTAAAGCRAAACCATTCTATGATTCTATAAAYWYGAAGTAGATGGGATGAACTTTGCTCCAAAAATGCCTGTTTGTGTGCTCTGAAAGGAGTCCAGGGTGATGAGATGAGCTGGACATATTGATGGCCTAAATATAAARGATTTGCTCACACTAATCTCACCATTCTGTTGTAAGCAAACTGTGACACGTAGTAGAGCTTTCATTATTGACCCTTAATTCACTGCCAACTTTTGCAAATAAAGCCAATAATATTCTATCAAATCCTGAGGAAAATGGATTTATTTCTCTAATTATTTAGTTATTTATTCATATATTTAATATCAGACACTATAAATCATTGATACAACGAGAAATACTCCTCTGCCAGCTGCTAACCTGTATGATTACATATTATAAACCCCTCTCCCTTTCCCAGCCAGAACCACAGCTAAGCACATCCTTCCTGGTTGCTAGGCACAGAAGCAGAATCAAACCATTTTTGACATTTTCTGATGTCTTGAATGCCAGTTGTAATGRCACAGTTGTGTCAATATCACTGAACAGGATCTCCTTCTCCTTGTGTGTGTACAAACAGGAGGGAGATACAAAAAGATGTTAACAAGTGTTCTTTTAAAAATTGACCGGGTTTATGCTGGTGCCTGCAGCGATGAGTAATAGCAAGGCATTTCTTCAGCTCAGGGCTCCTTGTTTGATCACAGAAACAGGAGCAGATTTGCTTTCCTTATCTGTGAGCAGGCAGCATGGACTCCCTTTGATCAGAAAGGACAATGTATTAAGGCCCTNACATCTTGATAAGGGTTGCATATGGTAAGCTTCTGAGAGTATTGCGTAAGGGAGGAAGGGGGGGCTCGGTAAGAGGCCTTAAAGAAGAAAGGCAGGGACTCCTGCGTGCCTGTTTSTTAAGATTAGCTTAGGTGTGGTTAAGGAGCCCCAGAGTTATCAGCTACATGCTGGTCACACCCACTGCAAAATTCATGCATCTCTAATACATCTCCCCTGTTTTCTTTAAGCTGAGATAGATTTACTTGAAGGGTTTTATTCAATACTCTTTTCAGCATCCTTTGCAAACAAGCAAAGATACAAGGTCTAAAAAGCAAAACCAACAACAAAATCAAAAGAATAGTAACACATTGTTTGAYAACATCTTTTAACCATCCTGAAACGCTTAAGGAGCTGAGTCAGGCATCAAATGGGTTGGTGACTTCTATTATCTTTTGGGTGTGCTGTTTGAGCCACTGAAGCTGCTTGTGAACGGACTCACKATGGGTGGATAGATTAAAGCAGCACATTCYYTCAAAATCYTCACACYCGTGTCCATGAGCTAACAATAAGAAATCAATAGCAGCTCGATTTTGTAAGATGGAGTGTTTAAGAGTATCCACATCTTGTGATAATTGTTCAATAATTGCGGTGGTAACATTTGATTGCTTTACAGTCCAGCAAGCTAGCTTCTCCAGCATAGTGCTGGAGTGTGCTGCAGCTAATCYTGGGACTAAAGCAGATGCAAAAAATCGAGCAGCTCTCCCCCAAAGCTCTACCTGGTCATCACAGTTGGGATCCATCTTTTTAATATCTCTTTTAACACGTTTACTGACTAGGCTTTTCTTTAGAGCTTCAACTGCGGTCTTATTGGGGGCCAAAAGTGTTAGCTTTCTTAGGTAGCAAGGCCCCCCATGGGCATATCTGGGTATGCCGTGCCAGGCTCGATCACCGCAAATAAGAAAAACATTTTCAGGGAGAGCCGTAGCACTTTTGTTGGCCCAGATGCGGATATGGCTTGATCCCCAACCATAGGGGCGGTACCTTCCGCACTGGCGAGAACTACTGAATCTTGAATGTTTGGGTCTTATCCATGTTGTAACTTCATTGATTTTCCACCAAAAATTGCCCAAATAAATGCAGCCCGTTTCTTTCTTCTCTAAGGGACGGGATTCTGCTAAACTTAATTCTTGCGGGTCCCAAGGCAGGGTTTGATTCAAGCTACTTAACAGCCGTGCAGTGCAGTAGCTGTCATTCATTCGAGGGCTACATGATTTGACAGAATAGTTAGCAAAGGCCTTGCTGTCAAATCCTGGTAATCCGATCAAACAGGTCTGAAAAGGATCGGAGGCTGTGGCAAGCGCTAGACAAAATGAATTAGTATTTGTTCGGTTGGCCCAGGTAACTCACATATTCTGTCTGACGTCTATATTCTTCAATATACCTTCGCCTGGTAGACYCTTCAGCATCAAAACAACAAATCCAAAAAACTAACTTGCTCCCATCCTCATTATTTCACAGTGAGAGAACAAACTAATATTTATACAGAGTAAAAACAGCAAACCTTGGAATAGTGACAACAATAAGGTAACAACAATAAATTTTTATAACTATAACTATATCAGCTGAAGGCTGTACTGCTATTGATTTGAAGCAGGGTCAGGGGTAGTCCTTTGTGCTGCTCCTTCAGATGCTTCTCCGACAGCCTCTGCAGTACTTCGTGAGGAATGGTTGTGCTCTAAGGCTGGTCTCGTCCAGCGGGCTGGAATCTACTTGGACCTTGTTGGAGCAGAAACACACAAATANAAGGAAGGAAGGAAGGAAGGAAGGAAGGAAGGAAGGAAGGAAGGAAGGAAGGAAGGAAGGAAGGAAGGAAGGAAGGAAGGAAGGAAGGAAGGAAGATGTTTGTATACAATCTGTGTATCTAATCTGGCTCCCTTTTTTATACCTAACCAGTTAATTTCAAATATTTCGTGGTTTCCCCCCTAAATTTGTAATTATTTAGTGTTGCTGGATCACCTTTTAGCCAAAGGATATCTCAGTGTGCTTTGTGAATGTTCCCTGCACAGGTTCTTAGTCTGTGAAGATATGGATATGGAGTCCATATGAAGATATGGACTAATGTGTCATTTTCAGACCTAGATGTAACAGTGGGAAATAAAAGCATACCCAAAGGGTTCTAGTGAATAGGGTGACATCAGGCTGGCAGTGTAAATTGTGGGATCCTTATCCCAGTTCTTTTCAAAAACTTCATTAAGAGCTTGGATGCAGAATTTGAAGGAATACTGAGCAAATTTGTTGGTGACACTAAATTGGGAGGAGCTGTTGAGTCTCTCGAGGGCAGGGAGACCCTTCAGTGAGACCTCAACAAATCAGAGAAATGGGCAATCACCAGCTGTGTGGAGTTTAACAAGGGCGAGGGCTGGATTCTGCATCAGGGATGGGGCAGCCCTGGATCTACGGACAGACTGGGGAATGAGAGGATGGAGAGCAGCTTTGTAAAGGGAACTGGAGCTCCTGGTCAATGGAAAGTTGAATATGGGTCAGCAGTGCCCTGGCAGCCAGGAGGGACAGCCCTGTCCTGGGGACATCAGGCACAGCAGGGCAAGGGAGGGGATTGTCCTGCTCTGCTCTGAGCTGGGGTGACCTCACCTCRAGTCCTGGGGGCAGTTTTGGGTGACACAGGGTGACACGAGATAAGGAAGATATTAGAACTATTGGAGAGAGTCCAAATCAGGGTTATGAAATTTTGAAGGGCTACAAAGATGCTGAAGGATCTAGCGTAGAAGATGTACGAGAAGCAGTTGAGAACCAGGAGTTGGACTCGATAATCTTAATGGGTCCCTTCCAAATCAGGAGATTCTGTGATTCTGTGATCTGTGATTCACCCAGCTTTTCTTGTGCCAGATGATTCAGTGCTCATCTTGGAAGAAGGATGCCTCRTTTCAGACACTGCTCTGACTTTCATGAGATGTTTTCCCCGATGCTTAATTTACTGCTAAAGCAATGTTTTTACGRCTTTAATTTTCTCTATGGTAATGTATAACCCTAGAGACCTGCTGGAGAAAAAGGATTTTTTCCCCTTCTTATTTATCATAATCAGAAATGTTAAAAAGCTGCTGTAGAATATCCCATATGTATTTTTACACAAAGAGCCGTCCTGATTGTAGACACTTGTGATGATATATAGGACGTAACATAACATCCAGCCACTAGGTTTAGTTTTAAAAGTGATGTGAGAAGTAGATTTCAAACAAGCTGAGGAGWTTTCAGAATTTGGTGTCACTTTTATTGCATAGAAATTTTAAAAATTGTGAAATGTCCCCCCCAAAAAAATCCTCTGGAAGAATACCCCACAATAACCAAAACATCTGTGCATGAATTAAAGTATTTTGGTGGGTTTTTTGACCTTTAAGTTCTACAATATATTACTATATGAACTTTATTTTGATGAAAAGGAAAATGAAAAAAAGAAAAAAAGCTAGAAATTTTATTTTAAATAAAAGATACTTTGGGTTTTTCCTAAGTGAGTCAATATAAGACATTTGGAACTATGTCAGGTTTTTTTTCTAGAATAAATTTAAGGGAAATCTGTATGACCTGTGAAATATTTTTGCTTTATGAGAATGATCTTTTTAGATGGAAATTTTCCTAGAAAATGCTTTCTTGGCCCATTCTTCTTCCTCAGCCAATTGTATTTAAGAAACCTCCAGCCTGTGTTTATRACAGTAACTTGTAATACTGAAACCATGGGACACAATCATTAGAGCTCACCRGGATAATTCTTTTTTATCTGTTCAGAGAATGCTCTTTTTCAGGCCTGATTTTTCCTGTTTTTCAAAGGTCTCAAGTCAAATACTTTCTAACTGCTAATTTTGTACAAAATGTAAATTATCACTGAACCGGTCACTAAATCTGGTGGCAATGCCAAATATTTCTTCTACTGCATTATTATCCCAGGGTTTTGACAAAGTAGTTCTGACTTTCAGAGGTATTACAAACGTCAAAGTGTATTTATGAAATACCAACYTACGTTTCCTTACATAACAGGCTTAGTGAGAGGCATAACAAATATTTCCATATATTGTCAATGCCTTTCTAATGACTGTCCTTTGTTGAAGCTTTAGATTAGTGCTATTARTGTCACTGAAATAGAATTTATATATAATGTAATGATTTTACTTTTATTTTAGAGCCTTGGATAATGAACTATCATTTCAAATACAGACTAGTAAATTAATAAAAGCAATTTATTAAGTTGATAAAATATACACGTTCAAGTGCATCCTAGACSAATATTTCTATTTATCTTAAATGTTTGGTCTTAGGTTTTACTTTTTTAATGGAAAACATTAATTTTCCCAGTTTTCCGTAACTGTTCATGCCATAAGCATGCTGTCTTCCTGTTAGTGGATGTTAGAGGAAAGAGATTTAGAGAGCTGGTTTGTGTGGGTGTCACCCTCCCCTCAGAAAGTTCAGCGTTCACATCTCTGTTGTTGACAGATGAAGAACAGAGATGTGTTGTTTTTCTGGCAGAGAGGAGAGCTTTGTTTACCATGCCTGTTGTTGCTCCATTTAATAAAAATAATTACAATTCCTTTTTTTTTTTTATTTTTTTCTCGGCTGCCCATTTCCACCACCCCTTTAGACATGTCATGACTTTTTCCTGTCTCTTAATAAAGGTTAAATTGAGCCCCCATTTAGAAAATTTGGATGCACTGGCAGAGTGTCACAAACTCGGGGAGCACCACTGAATGTGCAGTGTTTGCTGAGAGAACCCAGCCCAGAAGAAATTGTGTCACCACAGACTTGCATCCACAATTTGGCCCCTGTGGTCTTCCATGTTTTTCAATTATGGTTTATTTTCAGATTTGTCAATAATTTTTCATTGCCTTGCACAGGGATCTAGGAGATGTTTGTATTGATAAATGAATTAACGAGGGGGAGTTGTTTGGGTTTGGCAATTTTCCACAGCTGAAGGGAGATGTAAATATAAATTGATACATATATACACATATAGAATCATTAAGGGTGGAAAAGACCTTTAAGATTATCAAGTCCAGCTGTCAACTCAGCACCACCATCATGTTCACCATTAAACCACGTCCTCAAGTGCCACATCCATGAGATTTCTGAACACTTCCAGGGATGATTCCACCACTTTCCGGGGGAGCCTGTTCGTATGCTTGACAATGATTTCAGTGAAGAGATATTTCTTAATATCCAATCTAAACCTCTATAATGACTCTAAGTATATAAAAATAGAGGGTTTTTTCCTATACATACCATATATATTCCTAAAAATATTCTTAGTCAACCTGCATGCAGATTTTTTTCTTTTTTTTTTCCTTTTTTCTTTTTGGTTGGCTAGTTGTTGTTTTCTTCATTAAATATTATCATTAAAAGGTTTTCATTTGAAATAATCTAGATTCTTTCTTTCCTCTTTAAATTTAATGTGATTTCTGTCATAGGAATGACTCCAAAGACCTTCTTTGCCTCTTTAGTCTCCTCTGAGAGTTCACTTGGACATATTTAGATGATAACCTCTTTAAGAGAAAAATAATTTCTGACACGCAACCASTTTCAGCAAATGGAGTAAAAACTTGTTCTTCTCCCACCACTGTCCAAGCACTTTCACYAATGAAGAGGAAACCCTAAGGTTTCAGCTCAAGACATAATTATAATTTAATTTCCAGCCACCAAATAACAGGAAATCTCCTATCTTACAAAAGAGCAKCCAAAGTAAAGGTGAAGAAATGCCTTGGTCCTTGAGTTTAAAGTCAGAATAAAATTTTCAGATTAGGTAATCAAAATGGGCTTGCAGATGAATGGGCAGATGCTGTTGGTCAGCAATTGTATTTAACTTGTGAGACTGAGATTTATCCCTCTGTTTCAAGCAGTTCTGTAGAACTTTCCCAGAAGAAGGTGAGGTAGAGCASCTCTCTCTGCTACTGGAAAACTGTTGGAGACCATAAAACTTGTCTATTTAGACTGGAATGGGTTTTTAGCATATTAAAATTCTTGACAAGCAATTTGAATCTGAATTGTGAAATGTGTTAAGAGTTAGATTAAGCATAAAGAGTCTCATTTACCAACTGTTAGTGCTATTGTTGAGCGTTGCACGCAGTTAACACAGCTCATGAAGCTGCTTTAATACAAAACAAATGCAAGCTACTTAACTGTACAATACAAAGCATAAAATTTTGTTGGTGCCTTTTGATATTAGACAGACCTAGTACACTGGAAGTGAATATCCACAAATTGTTCTCTGCATTTGAATAATGAATTGGCAGGAACCTTATTTGATGTAGGTGTTTGCTTTYTGAGAGTAATTTTCCTTTCTCTTGCTATAAAGGAAAAGAACATTCATAAAGCCATACAGTCTAATTATAGGAGAAATCTGTTGACTGATAAGAGCATTGCACAGGGAACCTATTCATTTAAAAGGCTGATTTACTTAAATGTATTCAGCAGGGATATTGCCAAGAATGTTGAGGGTTTTTTTGGGGGGGGGGTTGTTTATTTTGAAGGCTATTTTACTTTGCTGGGTAAATCTAGCAGAAAACCAGCTTAGAGGAGTGATGGACAAGGGGCAGTCATGGTCCAGTGTTGGGGTCTCGCTTTGCCCTACATGACCAAAGTGAACTGAAACCTTTACCTTTCCAAAACACTAGGCAGCTGGGTTTTTTTTTTGTTTTTTTTTTTTTTTTTTTTTTTTTTTTTTTTTTTTTTTTTTTTTTTTTTTTTTTTTTGTGTTCATCCAGTGTGAGGTCTCCCTACCCATGGCTGAGGGCTTGGAACCAGATGAGATTTAGGGTCCCTTCTAATCCAAACCATTCCATGAYTTTATGATTGATGACGATCACAGTAACCAGGGAAATGGAGAAATTAAGCTGATATGCACAGGATTCTTCATGAGAAAAGAACTTCAGAGYTCTTTATCTGGAGAGAGTTTATCTGGAGAGACCTTTGGAAGAAGTTGCAGGGAACTCAGGAGGACTACAAGGATATTGTGAGGTTATGCAGGGAGGAAATTAGAGCAGCCWAAGTTCAGGGAGAACTTAATTTGGCTACTGCTTAAAAAATACAAAATATTTGTATAAATACATTCAGAACAAAGAAGGGCTAAGGAGAATTTCAATCCTGTATAAGACGAGTYTCCAGACCACCTTTTTTTCCATCATGTCTTGACTTTCTTGATCTATTTTGTCTTAATGATGTTGGCACAATGGAAGAAATCCTTTTGTGTCAGTGCTACTAGTTTCTGCCATCCATCTTTGCTATMAGACTACCTTCAGGTCTTAAGTCTTGAAGTGAAATGTGTCAGGAATTCATGTGGTCCCAAAATTTATAGAAATCAAAAAGCAAAAGCCAGGGATGCAGTCTACTGTTACAGACAGAGGGGATCTTGGAAAAAAAACAAAACAAAACAAAACAAAACAAAAAAATCCAGTGCTGATGCATTTTACAGCCAGCATGGAAGAATTTGCCTACCTACAAACTAATGAGATTGAAAAAAAAACAAAAAACAAAAAACCACTAGGCCAAAGGAATTAGTTCAACAGGTCATGAGAATCTTTATAGAGGAAATCAACATGTACTTTTATAACAGATATTACAACGCCAGAGCAGGCATTAGGCTTTGTGAAAGGTGGGATTTTCACCTTCAGTAAAATTTTTTTCTTTAATGAGAGTTTTGTCTTAACCAGAAGTAAACCAGTATCTGTCATCCTGAGTCAAGAAACCTGGAAATCTGAGCACTTTGTAGCTGTTTAATGGGTCATAGCCATTGTTTTTGCTGAGTGCTGGTTTTACAGCAGTGTTCTCCCTCAGAACAGAACGTGACATATTTTTTACCAAACTTGATTTTTAAGTACTGTAGTTTGAATCAGGCTATTGACAAGGAAATAGGGAATCACCTGAATAAATACACAGATGATGTAATTAAAATAGCAAATGTGAAAGGTCTGCAATCTTTCAACCATCCAAAAGGAAGACATTTCCTGTCATTTCTCAGCCTCCTGAACAGTGATGGATMAGCTGATTTAGCTGCAGCAGTTTATAATGGCATCATCTGACAGAAGCCTGCTCTGCTGGGGTTCCTGCAGATGAAGATGCACAGACCTTAGTTCACATTAGTTTAAACTGTCCCTGAGGTGGGTTTAATAATCTCTRTAATGTCCTGCTCTGTATCCTGGCTGTGTGTGACAACCTTCAGAAGAATCAGTCCTGGGAGAGCAATAATGTCTTTAGGTCGCCGAAGAACCAGAAATTTGGTGCTGGTCACATTTTCTCTGTCACGCTYGCTTTCCACCTTGACAAAATGATTTTTCAAATTAGGATGGATGTTCCCATTAASTAACAGGGTTTCAAAGCCAGTTTCCATTTAATACAATTTCATCAAAATGCTTCAGCTTAATTATATGGCCTCTTACTCACGCACAGAACAACCTGGACTGTGCAGTGCTGTTTGTTTCATGCAGTGGCATTTTCAAAGCACAGCACCTTTGTYTGGCACAGACACCCTTCCCAGAGAGTTGGGACAGGAAGACAAAAGAGAGCTTCAAGCAATCTTTTCAGGCCTCTATTTACACAATGTTTACTACCCATATGTCATGGTAATTTGAAGAAAGTTTACATTGTGATGGAGAGAAATGCTAGAGAAGATATTACTTGCCTGGTGTGGACCTCACTGGTCCTAATTCTGTGTCAGCAGTGTAGAACATGTGGTCAATTGACCAGTGTAAATCAGCTGAGGACAAGTTTGGRAAAGCACCATAAGATAGGAAGCTGAACACTAAAGAATTCAAGACTGAGCTAGCTGAGTAATATTTTAAACGTCTTTAATTCACACAAGTTTTGAGTCCACCTGCAGGTACATTTTCCCATTATTTTTTTATGTTTAAGCTATAATCTATGCCAAGAAATGGCTGAAAATAGACCTATTAAAATGTAGTCATGCACAGCACCATGTTATAGTATTCATACAAACGATGAAATTAACTCACATTCTTCCTTCTGCTCATCATTGTAGCATTTMAATGCCAGACTAATTTTTGCCTTTAAAAGATCAGCAGTGGATGATAAAGGAGGGCATATTTTCATGACATTGTACGTCAATCCACTTCCAATCTTCTGTTGTTCTGAACAGCATTTTCTTATGCTCCTTTCTTTAATTTTTTTTTTTTTTTTTTTTTTTTTTTTTCCCATAGTGAGAATAAAAAATATTGATACTGAGGCTGGAGATTTTGAAATCTATGAAGAACAGCCGGCTCTGTCAATTATTATCAGATGTTTTTCTGTGGGTCTAGAGAGCAGTTCCCATTGTGTCTACCACAGAATTCTTGTTAACATCTTGAAGATTTGCATGAGTAGCTGAGTGAAACATCCTGGCTCAGGCCAAGAGGTGTGAAACGGGTTTTAGGGAAGTCAAAGGGATAAAAACACAGGTGTTTCTCTGGCATGGGGTTGGTTCTTCTCTGWTGCTCCTAGAGATGAGCAGCTTTTGGGGCTGTCCAAAAAAGCAGTCAGGCTGGCCTCTAGGAATTGTCTTGTTACCCCAGCAGTGATAAGCAGTGGAAAAAGGTGCAAATTGTCCATGTTTCACAAACCCATGGATTAATAAGTAGCTTCATTTTAAACCCAAGCCAAGTGCAAATTTTAAATATCAGTAATTTATACAGGCATCTTTTGACAGAAGTGAAAAACCTCTGATTTGTGGTGCCCTAATGCAAACTCAGCTTACATTCTAAGTGTMAAAGTGTTGTTTGGGAAATATCTGTACCAAACGTGCTGTGATCTRTCCAATTACAGCCTCCCAAATGAGATACACTACACAGACACCGATTCTGGAGCAGAGAGTGGCTTTTATTTGTTGATGGGATAACAGTGCCACCTGCATTCTTTCACTAACACACATAACAAACCATGCCATGGTACCACCATGCTACAACCTTTGCAGGGGGTGATAAGGAGAGAAAAGGAAAGTGAATGCAGCCATCTTTGCAGTTCTTTCCAGCCCTCCTCCTCCAGCAGAGAGGGTGCATTTCACACAGGACTCTGTTGTGGGGAGAGATGTTGGCTCCAAAGTGGGACATGTGGTATGGACAGAGACAGATTTCCCTCTTGGACTGTTTGATTTGAGGGTCTATGTGTGTGGCAGCATTGCTGGGACCTAATAATTTTGTTATGTTTGGGAGCAATGAACTTGTAGAACGTGATCCTATTGGATTCCACGTTTAGCTGCTTGGGTGGGTGGGAGATGGGGATGGTTAAAATCTCTTTTTGGTGTTACCTGCTTGAGTAGAATTGAAGAATCACAAAATGGCTTAGGTTGGAAGGGACCCTAAATACCATCCAGTTCAAGTCCCCTGCCATGGTTCCCCCTTCCACTGGATCAGGGTACTCCAAGCCCCATCCAACCTGTCCTTGAACTCTTCCAGGGATGGGGCAGCCACAGCCTCTCTGGGCAGCCTGTGCCAGGACTTCACCACCTTCATAATAAGGATTTTTTTTTTTTTTTCCCACTATCCTGTCTAAACTTTCACTTATTTAGTTTAAAGACRTTACTCCTTGTCCTGTCACTAAATACTATCAGAAAAAGAGATTAATGTCTGTCCACAGCTGGGGTTTTGTGGAAACCTGTAGCACAAATGGAGACAGTGAATTTTAATTTCAGTACTTTACTTTCTCTATACTCTTTCCTACACAGGGCAGCTTTTATGTCCCGTCTGAAAACTGCATACAGCATGCATACAAGTGGCATAAGGATCTCTGTCTTCTGCTCTTGAATGCTCAAAGGGGTCTTCACACCTACTACACMCTCCTAATGAATGAGATTCCTGATTTACCTCCGCTGAAGTTGGGTAAGTGAAAAGATTTTTAACATTGCTGATTATTTCACAATGCTGCATTTTTAAACACTAATTTTAGTACCAGAATTCTTAGGCTGTTCAGAAACTTTAAGGGATTTTCATCTCTGTTTTCTGATTAGTGTTTATTATTTTTGCACAAGTTAAAGATGACTGACTCCTCATCTTACTTGAATCCTTTTATAGGATGTGGCCTGAACTGTAGATGGACACAGTATTTTGATACATTTCTCAGAATACTTGCCTTTCAGTGGTTTTTGGTCTCTGTTGCATTTTGAGAAGTGTAGCTTCCAGTTTGTAATGGCCATGAAATCTTGGGAAGACTCTTAATATATCTTTTTCTATTGAGCAAACATTTTTTAATAATTTAAAAGAACAATCTGAAAGGTGATACGAGTCAGTTTGAATTATACTCCCTTCTTTATAACTTGCAATTTATTTCTCCCCTGTCAGTTATAACTGGCTCTTCAAAATTATTCTGATTTTCTTGCTAATTCAATTGTTTAATAGATTTTCTGAGGYTTTGGCAGGAGGTTTTTTTGGCTGGTCAGTCCTGTTAGGTCTAATGTGCCAGTGCTGGCTGGCTGGACTTGCAGGATGGAGCTCTGCAATTTGTGTTTAGTCCTGGGTTTGAAATGAATGCTGGTACTGAAGCAGGAACCTCATTTACAAATGTACTTCTTGTCATGCATGGAATTCTGCTAAATGCAAATACCCTTTTTAGCCTCCTGAGCAGAGTGTTATTTGCATCATTTTATTCACAGTCTGAAAATCTACTAAAGATTTGGTTTTAAGGCTGATCTTCTGACACCTGTTGCAGAACTCAGTAAAATTATGGGGTGTAAGATTCATGCCATAAGATTAATATAAATCAAAATTTTATATCTGTCTCCTTACATTCACATGGGGTGAAACACATCCATTTAAAAATAAGTTATCTGACATATGCAGAACTTTCTAATCTGGGATGGCATAAGCTGCATGCACCTTGTACTTGCTCTATTTCTCCACTGACCAGGGGAAAAATGTAAATTACTCATTCAGTTGTAACATCTATATTGGGTATATTAATCTCACAGGTTTTTACAGAAGGTTAAGACAAATCCAAGAATATAAATCTCATCACACTTCCTTAATTCTTTTTTTTTTTTTCCCTAGCTCCCTGGGTAGTATACTTAAAAAGAAAGTAACTTACTTTAGACCTTAAGAATGGGAATTGTTATTGCTTAAATTTTGCCATCTAAGAGTGGGTCTTTTCAAGGCACTATCCATTTGGTCTGTCCTTCTCCATTTATTAGTGCCATCTGAGAAGGGACATTTGGGGATTGGGGAGGACATTGGTCTGAGAGTTGCTCTGCTTTGTTTTTGCTTTGTTTCTTTATGGCACCATTAGAAAGTTCCGCATTGCAAAATGAAGCTGCCAAAGTTGGAGAGTTGATTGATGTCTCCTTTGCCTCATAGTCTGTGGTGCATTTAAAGCAGAGTGTCCCTGGGCTGGATCSTCTCAGGAAAATATCAAAATGCTGCTTGCAGTGGTGAGGTCATTCCAACTTSACAAGGCAGTACAGAGATGCCCAGTTTTTTTTACTAGTCAGGAATTAATTTGATGTTGCTACACAGTCCTCTGTAGCACAGCAGGAACAACCATTTCTTGCACATCATTTGCTCAGACTGTGTATTCAGTTCTACAATTGGCCATAAATGCCAAAGGCTAAAAATCAAACTTCTAGTAAAAGAGAGCCAGTGAAAAGCTCAATTCTGTTGTCTTTGTCACTACAAAAACAACAGCTTCTACTGCTTTAGTGGKCCACATTGCATAAACAGAAATTGCTCCTGCACCAGTATACAATGTGTTGTGGAGTGCCCACACCCAAACAGAAATTTGTCTGTCAAGCAAGAATACCAAATAACCAATTTCTCTCATGAATAAACAGCAGAGCATTAATATTTCACATCCACCTGTTCTCAAACCTGATGTCTTTCTTTTCCTTTTTCTTTTTCCCCAGAGGACCTACCTGTGGAAGAGACATTATCCCAGCTTTGTATGGAGCTGCAGGTATTTCCTTCATCACAACCTGTCCATGTTTTCCAAGTCCATTTTTCAAGTACACTGAGACAGCCCAGTCATGTATCAGAGCAGGAAAAAAGGGAATTTGGTGCCATCAGAAAGTTTGTTGACTGTTTCTCTTCCACCAACTATTTCACATAACTGATTAGTTGTGTATAAAGTGTTCCTGTCACTTTTAATAAGTCACCAGCTGGATTGTCCTAACATCCTTCAGTAAGCCTAGTCCTGAGTATTAGTATGACAAAAAAAAAATATTTGGAGTAGGTTGTAATTATAGCTTTTCTGCTGACAGGAGAAAAGATATTTTGGCAGGTTGTACAACCATGTATTTTTAAATAAAAATACCTAAATGTGTTGGGAGGCTTATGGGAGGAAAAAAAGTGATCTTGGCACAGAAGTGACTAAATTATTYTCTTGAACTTGCTTCTGCCAAGTTTATTTCAAGTGAGACAAAGACAAGTTATCAGGAGTGTCAGGAAGAAATGCAAGAGGCAGCTGATCACTGGAAAAAGTGTTTTTGGATCAGAGAGTTAATATATTTTATTTATCATAGGATCATAGAATCACTAAGTTTGGAAAAGATCATCAAGTCCATCCTTTGACTGACTGTCACCATGCCCAATAAACCATATAAATAAAGTGCCACCTACTCACTTTTTTAAAAAATTCCAGGGTTGGTGATTCCTCCATTTCCCCGGGGAAAAGATTTTGGTAAAAATTAATTGAGGGAATATGAGTCAAAACCAAAATAGAGGCCCATTTACACTTCTGTTACAAATTGTGAGCTAATGTTTGTCAGCCATGGCTTAAAAACTGTTTGAAATGACACATTTATTAATTTTAAGTCCTGACTTGGATACTTCACAGGAAATCTGATTTTACATAAAATTGATTTAGAGAAGCATAACTTACTGGGGTCATCTCTACTAGATTTAGAAGCTGTAAGGGTCTAGGACAGACACAGTCCAGAGTCACCTTTGGACTTATTCACAGTGCAGTAAGACTCTCACAATTACAAGTAGTTTTTCCTTCCTTCCTTCCTTCCTTCCTTCCTTCCTTCCTTCCTTCCTTCCTTCCTTCCTTCCTTCCTTCCTTCCTTCCTTCCTTCCTTCCTTCCTTCCTT
>NW_026623336.1:1760349-1772932 GCF_030028575.1 Malurus melanocephalus
ATTAATAATGCATCTGCCTTGAACACTGAGCTTTCAGTTTAGGATGTAAGAAACAGCTTACTGACTTAACAAATGAAAAATTAACATTGACATACAGCATATAAAATTGGGTGCCATAAATAAAGTAGTGCCTTGACTTTACAAAGGGAAATGTTTGTGCAGGATCTTTTGTTTGCCAGTATCCCCCTGATTTTTCCTGTGCCACAGTGAGTGCTGGAGCTTGTGCCACTTTGGACAAATCATTAAAACAGAATAGCATCCAAACAGTGACAGTATCTGTTTTACCCACACACAAATTTTCTCTGCTTCTCTCACACACAGACAATTTGCTTTTAATCATGGCTTAGCTTGCAATGTCACCAATCTCAAAGCTATCTGCTTAATAAAATGTGAAAAATAAGCACGTTTTCTGCTAGACTGCAGTCCTAATAAAAACAAAGATGTGGTGAATAACATGGAGGTAAAATGCAATGTCTTTCTGTCATTAAAGAAATTATAAATCTGACAAGTTAAGAGAGYTGAGTTTGTTCAGCCTSGAGAAGACTCCAGGGAGAATATTTAGCATCTTCCAGTACCTAAAAGGGGCTGAAGGAGAGATGGAGAAGGATTTTTCATAAGGGTATATAGGACTAGGACAAGTAGGTATGAGGTTAAACTGACAGAGGGCAGGCTTAGAATAGATATTAGGCAGAAATCCTTTATTGTGAGAGTGATGAGCCAYAGGCAAAGGTTGCCCAGAAAAGCTGTGGCTGCCCCATTCCTGGAAGTGTCCAGGGCATATTGGATGGACAATCTCAGCAATCTGCTCTAGGGGAAAGTGTCCCTGTCCACGTCAGGGTGTTGGAACAAGATGATCTTTAACCCAACCCATTTTATAATTCTGTGATTCTWTGAAAYTGTGAAACCAACAAGTTTGGTGTGCAGAGACTTTGCTTTCTTGCAGGGTTTTAGCACAGAACTGGAGGGCACACACAGTCCCGGGTGTTCTAGTGTGGGACACAGGCARCAGCACACTCTGGGATGTCTGTTTTCATCCTGTATTGGGGACTCAGTGTTTTGGTTTGAGGTTTCTTGTTTGATTCTCCCTCRATCACCTGTATGCTAATACGACATGGCTGAGAAGACGCCCTCTGGTAACAGAGCCCGGCCGTGGTTTATTATTTCAGAGCATCCAGCACCATCTGGTGGATAACTTGGAACCCAYACGCTGGTACTTTTTTGCTAGCAGTTACTTCACCTGCAGTAAAGTGTCTGCAAAAAATTATCTGTTCCACTTCTTGCTCTCTAATTGGGTAGCTAAGACCCTTTGTACTAAAGTGCGTGATTTTRAAGAGTAAAAGAAAATGTTTTATTTGGGATAAAATAGCTGAAAAAAGACCTCAGCTTTGTTTGGGGTAAAATAACTGAAAATGGCAGCTTTAGTAATACTATTTCTAAATCTAGAWAAATTCTTCTTGTTGCTGCTGTTGCTAAAATTACTTGATTTGATTTATGAACTAATTTTTTTCATAACATTGTTTTGATCTCATAATTTCCTTTCTCTCCTCCAGCTGCTGAGCAATCCAGAGAAGATGGCAGAACAGATAAGCAAGGACCTCGCCTGGCTTTGCTCTCACCTCCTGTCCCTGTGGACCCAGTTCCTTGAGGTGACAACGCTCCATCCAGARGTCACAGCTTATCTGACTCAGGAACATCACATGCTAAGGGTAATGTTAAAAAGTTAAAAGCAAGTTCAGTAATAGCCCCCTCCTGTTAAATATTAGTGATTTATTTGGATGTGTATTTCCAATGCAATTCTGTCTCTGTGAATATTCAGCTGAAATGAGGGGAACACAACAAGAGTTAAAGAGGAGGGGAAGAAGAGGTGAAGCCCAGGGTCTGAAATTACAGATTTCAGTTTCTGGAATGAAGACTGTTGATTTTATGTGATCTGGGATTCAGTGTAAAATGAGTGGACTTTGAACACCAGGATCAGACACAGAACAGGAGGTGGGTGGGGAGAGGTGTATAATATCACCTATACTTGCTAGATATCCCTGAATAATAAACATTTGTTTTAAAAAACACAAACATCACAATGACAAATAGCCAAAAACATTATTTTCATCTCCACTTGTTTCACAACCTATATATATATATATATATTTATATGAAGAATATGACTTTCTTCTCTTCACTATGTCACATATACAAATATAACTAATTTGCCTTTCTCACAGTGAAGCGTATACAAAATATTAATGCTCTTCTTGTTGAAATTGCTTCTTGTACTGAGTAATAAAGTAGGCACAAACCCCCTTGTCATTTGAGTGAATGTTGTCAGATCTGCTTATCTGATTACCTCAGCAAGTGCTCTGTCTTCCATCAGGACGTTCTTGGYTATTGACCAGCACATCACCTGAGCTGAACTCAGTCTGATCTAATCACTGGAGTAGGGACAATAGAGAAAAGGGCAGRATTCACCTTGCATAGCATCAGGAGTGTGCAGTGTAGGGATTGACAGCTCAGCTTAKGGTTTTGCTCCTGTCAAAGTCAGTGGAGGTCAGAAGGACCAGGACAAGTCTGTCCCAGAGCTTGCAAAAAATGGGGAATAAAATTCAGGAAGAGGGGGCTGAGTGCCTAATGCTGAAGCTCCTGGTTAATCTGATGAGGTTTCCCTTGACTCTGAGGGGATCTGGGTGGTTTTCAGCCAAAAGACCCAACTTTGTCTGCCCCCAGTTCCAGCAAGGTGAATCTCAGCCTGTGGTTTGTTCTGRTCTCAGCTGATGCCAGATATCTTCTTGACCTTTGTCAAATTACATAACTTTGTATGCTCTGGTTCCTCCCCCTATAAACTATGTGYAATTATACTTTTTCACCTCTGGAAAACGGTTTGAGAGCCCTAGATGAACAAACCTACTGTTAARACACAGTCTTTTTGAAGGGTTGAATGTCCTTTATTCAGAAAGTCCCTTTGCTAAAGCACAGCTGGGATTTAAGGAGGTGCTGAGATGCTCTGACATATGCTTTTCACTGCCATTTTCTGTCCCTGTAACAGAGGTCACTTTTACAATTATTATTAGCAATGTATGGGCTGCAGTTTAACAGCTCAGTACATTTGATTGCATATTATGCTTGATTCATTTAAACTCAAAGCTTATTCCAGGGCAGATGACAGCACTGAATTTTTTATAGCTTATTTCACACTCTGTGCTCTGCCAGCCACTTCAGATCCATGGCTCTTTTGTAATTGATTATCCAACATTGAACAGATCTAATGTCCATGAAGGGATTTGAAGAGCTCTCATTTTGTAAGTATCATGACATAGGCAGGTGGGTTTCTATGATAGGGTTTATTCTCCTCTGGACTGATATGTAAGACTTCCTTTGCTGTCGTAATTTGAGAGTCACTGTGGATGTTTCCATAGCACAGGCAATCAATTATGAATTGTTCTAATTTAGTAAGTCACTCYTCTACTCCTTTTTGCACAATAGGAAAGGAATAAATCTTCCCCCCTTTAACAATTGAGGCAAAATGGTAAATTTGGCAGCTTTTGGAAAAGGAGTCAGATAACCAAACTTTGATTTATTGTCAAAGGACTCTTTTTACCTCACAGCAAAATATGCAACAGCACCAGCTGCTTTGTGCTGGTTGAAGAAACTTATACAGAATTGAATTCTTCTTTTTATTTTTAATGTCAACACAGTGATACAAAACAGATGGACCACACTAAGGAATCTGACCCTGACAGTCACTGCTCTTAGTAACCTATGGCACTTGTCACCTTGTGATTATCTTGTGTGTGTCTCTCTCTCTCAGGTGAGGAGATTCTCAGAAGCTTTCTTCTACACSGAGCACCAGAAACCTGCTGTGCTCATGTTCCAGGAAGGCCTGTAAGTAACCCATTAACACTCCCCTGTTTATGGAACGAATATTTACTTTGAAATATTTTGCAAAAATCTCATTGCAAGAAAGAGCTCTTTTTCTGCAGGGTATGAAGGAGTTTGGTTAGAAAGAAGTAATTGGCTCTGTTTTAGTTCCATATTGTAAACCTATTGAAATGTGTTTCAAAAATAAGTGACTGATCATTCAGGCCCCAGAAATAATTAATTTCAAGCTTGATAGATAGATAGATAGATAGATAGATAGATAGATAGATAGATAGATAGATAGACAGATGATAGATAGATAGACAGATTGATAGATGTTCCATTCTTCAATTAACTTCCTAAACCAAATACACCAGATCCAGCACTGCTACTTTTAATGGGAAATAACTGTTTTTAAGCGACAAATCTTAATATTTACAAATTTGCTTTTTACCATCCCTAATATAGATTTTGGGGTAGGCAGTCATGTTGGTTTTTTTTTATTGTTTAGCTCAGCCCTACTTTCCGAATGTAGACAGGAACATCAAAGAGGCAAAGCAAAGCTGTGGATGTTGAGTAGATGCAGCAGTGAGGGCAGAAATGGGGAATACCACCAGTTTAGCTGGAGAAATCATGGGTGTGATCYGAGCTCAGGGCTCAGATTATTAATTATTTGACCAAGAACCAAATAAAAAAACAGACCAGGAAAACAAACATTGCACTGAACTGCATTCATAAACATACACTCTAAACCATTGGCAAGGGAAGTATTAGTTTTTGCTGGACAATTCTTGCTTGTAACCAAASTGGGAATTTGGAGGAGCCAGTTTTAAAGCTACACCAGGGCAAATCCTGCCTTTGCTTTCAGCCAATGAACCCAAGTGGAGCACTTGGATGATACTCAGGACCTGACYCTGAAGGCAGAGTTCAAAGAAGGATGGTCAGATTTGAATTTCTGAGAAATGAAGGTTATYTACTCTATTTGTCACCACGGACAKACCACAAYRTTACCAGTGTGAAACCCATCTTTCAGACGGGGCTGAAAGGCCATGACACCGGGTCCTGTCACTATGATGGTTTTTAAGTGAGACATTTGCCTCTGACCTAGTGCAAAGAAGAAAATTGCTTTTCTCAGAGCTGTCATTGGGGACATTAAGGCTGATTCAGTGYTGATGGAAAGGGCCACGACTTCATTAGTGGATGGGTTGTACAAGGCTGCCTTGTTCTGCCAAATTAGAGCAGCACTGAGGCTGCAGGGGCCCAGCTGTGCTCACTTGGCTCTCCCATGTCAGGATTTTAGTGAGCTGTGTGCTCACTAGGAAGGAAAACCCCATGTCAAGATCCTGGGGTGAGGACACAGACACTCATGGCCCCGTTCAAACAGACATAACCCTGCACTGGGGGAAGCCTAATTGCATGAAGTGCTTCTGTTTCTCCAGGCAGTCACAGAAGTAACCTATTTCTTACAGATAAACATAATGTTTTTCTCAGTGATTAGCAAGAAGACTAAGAAAAAAAAAAAAAAAAAAAAAAAAAAAAAAAAAAAGAAGAACAAAAATGCAAAACCAAAACACTTAAAAAAATTAAAACTGTTCTGTGCAGAAAATCCAGGCCTCTTGTCAGAGTCACGTTTTGTTTCTAATTTTTTCTAGATGATGTAGCTGGAAAAACAGTGTCTTGGTTTTCAGACTATTTAATATTGGGAGAGGTATTATTAGGTATTATTAGGGATTATTAATTGGGTTCACAGAGTCTCCAGCTGACATCTGTGCTCAGCATGCCAGGTGCTGTACAACCACCTCAAGCTGTAAGTCTTTTTCCCCAGTTTTTTTTTGGGTTTTTTTTTTTTGTTTTTTTTTTTTTTGTTTTTTTGGTTTTTTTTTCCTTCTGACCAGACAAAAGCTGTTTTCTGCCTCCTGTGCAGTTGTGAGTTTGTGTGAGGCTGTGCACCCACATGCCTGGCTGCTTGGGCAGAAGGGGACRCACCATTTCCAGCAGGCTGGGTATGGCACAGGGTGGAGGCCTCTAGAAGGTGATATATCCCCCCTAGATTTTACAGACAAAAATTTTTCTCCTCACTCATTTTAATATCAATTATTCATGTTTTTCACAAGGGTATGTAGTAATCTGACAAGGACTACTGGGTCTAAGATGAAGGACAGATTYGCTTTCAGCTGACAATCTTTGTGCCTTACTCTTTGTCTTTGATGTTTTCCTTTTTTTGAGACAGACATTTAAATATGAAAGCTCACCTGTAATAAAAATTATTGTATTTTTTATAGCTGAACACATATCCATGTGCCAGTTTAATGTCACATTCACTGAGGAGAGCCAAGTAGCATTTTGAGTGCCCCAAATGATGGAAACGGGGAGGTTACAGAAAAGTTGGAGAGGGACTTTTCACAAGGACATGTAATGATAGGACAAAGGGGAATGGCTTCTAAATGAAAGAGAGTGTGTTTAGATTAGGTATTAGAAATAAATTCTTTACTGTGAAGGTGGTGGTGCACTGGAACAGGTTATTCAGAAAAGCTGTGGCTGCCCCATCCCTGAAAGYGTTCAAGGCCAGGTTGAGCTACCTGGTCTGGTGAAAGGTGTCCCTGCCCACATCAGCAGGGTTAGAACTAAATGATCTTGAAAGTCCATTCAGCTCCAAACCCCACTAGATTCTGTGACTCTAGTTCTGCCAAGAGACAGTGGCTGAATGAATGCCTTAGCTCTTCCAAATTCATGTATGTGTGAGATACTGTAGCGCTCTGAGGTCTGGTATAAATGAAACAGAGGACTTGCCTCTCATATTCTTGGCTGTGTTCTTCCCTGTACTGCTCAACCAAAATTTGGATTATTGCTTCCTGCATCTGGATTTTGAAACCCTGACCACAGCCAGAGTGACAGACCTCATTTCCTGACCAGAAACCAGTGTCTGATTCAGCAGCTGAGACCCTTAGGAGGACAACAATGGTTTGTGGCAGCCAACAGGAGCCCGTGGCARTGGGATCTGGAATAGTTTCAAAAAACCTGAGGTTTTTCAGGAAGGGATTATGCAAGTTGTAGGTATCCCTCACTGAGAAATGGAAATGTCCTGGGAGGGCGGGGTTCCCCTCATCATGCAATTCTGCCTCCCTCTCCTTTTAAACTCCCTGACTCTGTCCTCTGCCTGAAAATCTGGGCGTGCAGGAGTGATGGAGAAACAGCACAGTAACTGTTCACACGCTCAATTTGTTTTGTGCTTTGCTGCCAGGATCCAAAGCCACGCACAGATTTCCACAGAGATTCGTAATTCAGATTATTTCACCAGCATGCCCCCGCTGCCGGCRGAATGCCTCGACATCGATGGGGACTGGAACACGCTCCCAGTTATCTTTGAGGACAGGTACACGGACATGCCTTGCAAAGGTGGGTAAAACACCACAGGGAACAGCTTCATGAGGCACCTTGGGCTGAGGGAGGTGCTTCCCCAGCCCAGGATGAATGATCTCACATCCCTTGGGTTTATGAGCTCAGAAGAGAGTGTAATTCCCTAAGTAATAGAGCTGAATTTTAGTGTTTTCCCTAATAGCAAACTAGGATATTTCTTTCACATTTTTCATCTTCAAATTAAGCTGTTTTGTTAAAAGAGCTGGAGGGAAAATCCAAAAAGAAAAACAGATCATTTGGATTTTTGCTACAGTACAAATTTAAAGGAAAAAAACATCAGACTGACATCCCCACTATGACATCTAGTGGTAAGAAATCTCAAGAACAAAACCTCACAATTTCAGTGTAAAGCTCCACATTCCCCTGAAAGGCAGCATTGCGTTCCAAAGAATGTTTTACCCTTAAGTACCCAAATCAAATTTTTAATTAAGAAATTATTTCATTCCACAGTTAATTACTAGGGTCTCATAGCCCTTACTACCTTGTTCTTTTCACTCAACTATTAAGATTRCCAAGGAAGAAATATATATTAATATTATAGGTGTACACAGTCTGGTGAATATTGCCTGTGGTACAAAATTTTCAATGAGAATAACTCATTTAGGAGTTATTCTACTGCCTAAATTTTGAGAAGGCTCTTTGAAGGTATTTAAGTTATTAAACTGAGTATTAAACTGATTCAAAGTAAGAGCTATGCTATGAACATTGTTGAAGAACAGCAGGAAATAAAGAGCTTTCAGTTTTTCTTCATTTACCTAGGCTGTAAAAATCACCAATGTAGGTACAGTTATACTGAGTAAAGAATATTTTACTGATATTGTCTTCTTTGGCCAAACTATAACTGTTCAGTGTGTATAATTCTAATTAAATGCACTCTGGCGTGTGCATTTGTGATATGCCTGTAATGTACACATAATTTATATAAATGTATAGAATAAAAAAAATATTAAATTTATATAAATGTATAGAATAACATCTTAGACTTTAAAATCCCTTTTCAAATTCCCATATTGCTTTGGGGTGATTTCTTTGTGTTCTTACTGGAATTAATACTATTCTTTCTTTTTCTTTCAGATCAGAATTTGGAAGTTTTCTCAGATTTTGAGGTTCCTGCAAATACYCAGATGGATGCAACGCAGGAAAATGAAGATTGTGCATCAGATGATGCCACTGCAGTAGTGAAARAAGACTTTGGGAAAGATTCTCTGCTGATATACACAGACAGGATAAATGGGAATCTTTTAAGCCTACACAGCAGTACTGAAGCTGCTGCTGAGGGTTTAAACCAGCACTCCACATCTCAGGTATGTACAGCGAACAAAGAAGGCCAAAGGAAACCTGAAAATATTTTTGTTTCAAGAAAGGAAACCATTTCTGACTTGGAGCCAGGCAATACAGAGCACTTGTCAGAAGACTTTAAAACATCTGGGGAAGTTTTATTAGAAGATAATAGACTTGGGGCAGATGTTACCTGTGGAGACACTGAACCCAGCAATAAAGACTCTCACAAAAGAGAGCCTGTGTTAATTGTCAGTGCTCAGCATGAGTGTGGAGCATGTGGAACTGATGGTTTGGAAGACAGGACTGAAATAMATGAACTGGATGAATTTGGTCATCCTGAAACGAATTTCACTTCATCTGAGCTTGCACTGAATGAATTGACCAGTCTTGAAAAATCAGAAGATGCAGACAGAAAGGCTCATCTCCCCGTTTTGAAAGCTTTGCCTTCACACAGCTGYGATGTGAAATCTGTCACAAAGGAACAACGAGGTGAGGAGAGTGAGGAATTTACCCTGATGTCAGGGGTCATAAAAAGATCCTCCTCTATAATATCYGATTCGGGCATTGAGAGTGAGCCGAGCTCGGTGGCGTGGTCTGATGCTCGTAGTCGAGCTCTGGAGCTGCCCAGTGACAGAGAGATCCTGCACCAGCTGGTGAGGAGGCACCACATCCACCGAAACTCCCTCGAGGGCGGCCACACGGAGAGCAACACCAGCTTGCCCAGTGGTATCCAAGCGTCACTCACATCCATCAGCTCTTTGCCCTTTGAGGAAGAGGAGAGGGAAGTGGAGCTTGCCAAACTGACAAAATCTGTCTCAGCTCCTCAGATCAGCAGCCCAGAAGAGCCCAYGGAGGACGTGGATATATCAAAATACAGCGAAGCTGCCTTGGGAGATTCAGATCAAAACTTAAGAAGCTGCATAGAAACAGAGGATGAAGATGGAAAAATACTCATGGACTATTCCAAGCGTCAGATCCCCAYTGAAAGTGGAAAAATAGAACCAAGAAGACACCCCAAACCCCTCCTCAAACACAGTAGCAGTAACACTGAGTTACAAGGGGAGGAAGATAGGGGTTTTCCAGAGGCTTGCTGTAGTTTGGAAAACACAAGACCACCCATTTGTCCAAAGCAGCTCCAAGATAATGTCTCTGAGTGCCTGTCACTGGAGAACAATGGTGAGTGCAGCTTAAAAACACCAAGGGTTTGTAATTACTTGGACAAAGATATAGATAAGGTTGATACATGCATTGAGGATCCAAAGGATAAACTTAAGCCGGACAGTTTAAAAACACAACAGGTCTCCTCCAATAGTAGAATTTCAGGAGAAGAGAGCTTCTCCCAAAGCATAAARGTGGTACCAGATTTTTGCTATCCTGTTACAGGTCCTTCAGAAACCTCCACAGAATTTGGCTCACTGCGAGGAGAACATGGCAGCTCCCTCGCTGGTCAGAGCCCAGCAGTGTGTGCAGAAACGCAGGGCTTACAAGAAATTGAGCTCAATGACTCGCCTGCCTCAGCAGAGCCCGCGGCAGGGTCCCGCCAGGCTGAACATCCTCAGGAGCCCAGCAGCCAAGACAATAAACTYGTAGCCAACGGCACCGGCTTTCCTTTGGCCACGACAGAGGGAGTAGCCCTGGAAAGCAGAAAGGCTGCTGATGTGGTTAACCTGTCCGTCTCTTGCACAGCCACCTGTCTTCCCTTTTCTTCCGTGCTCAAAGAGACCCCTGCCATGGCGGGCTCCTCAGCAAAGCAGGCGGCGTTCCCCATCACGCGCCAGCCTCTGGGCTCCTTCGGTGTTGTCTGCTCTAATTCCGATGAGGTGGATGAAGAGACCAACGAAAGGATGCTGAAGTAAGAGTGACTAATTACTTCATTAATGTAACCCTAATGCCATGAGGCCCTGACAGAGTACAGCACCCTAAAGCACTAGGTGTGCTGGAAACTTGCATTTGAGAGAGTTGCCTGGGGAGTTTCAGAATAAATAACCCAAAAAGGCAAATGGTTCATATAGAATGAATATTTTAAATAGGCAGGAAGGATGAAAGCACAGAGAGACCAAAGATATCAGGTTGTTAATTCTCATGAAAAGCAGTGGGATTTATTAGGCTAAATAATCATTAAGACCCAACCCTCCTTCATGAAATCAAGGCCACCCATACCTGAGTATCAATCCCAGACAGTCAGATCACTCTGGCAGTGTCACAGACTGTTTTTTAATCCTGCTTCAATAATTGCATTCATTAATTAAACTATGAGATGGGGAGTTCAGATTGGCTGGTAGGCCTCAGCTTTACTTCTCAAACTGGAAAAAATGGGAGAATTGGAACCAAGGATAGCTGAAGAAGTGGTAATATTTTAGTTTCTTGCTACACTGACAAATGCAAAAGTACCACATCATGACCTTGATGTTACAGGGGCGCATTTCACAGATTGGCGCACTAGCAATTACATATTTGCATTATATTTTAATGYAATATATAGATTTGCATTATATATTTGCATATTTTCGTGCCTCTGCTGTGCTGAGGAAAAACAGTAACACTGAAATTTCTCAATTCATTAAGCTGCCCAGAACATTGGCTGCCTGCATGCACATCCATTTGCAACCCAAGGCTTTATTTTTTATTGTTTTGAAACTGTCCTGAAGTTTGTTTTGTACACCAGGCTTAAGTCCTGACAAAACTAAGCACAGAATTTGTTTCTTCTGTGTGAAATAGAACATTTAGGCATGTATGCATGCACATGAATCCAAGGCCTCCAAACCAATCCAAGGCTTTTGGTTGATGGCCCAAAATCTGTTTTTTTTTCATTCTTGTGTCCCTTAAAATTAGTTGGGCTGATATAATTAATTACTCACCATTGGACTTGAGTATCTCAGAGGTCTTTTCCAACTTTAATGGCTCTATGATTATATCAAGCTGCCTTAAGATATCCCAATGATTTAAAGGTTATATCTCCTAAGCTGTTCCATCCCAGTTTTCTACTTCATTCTGCACTTGCAGTGTGATTATTTATTCCTAAATTGTCTGAATAAGTTTTACTAACTCAAAAAACCACTGAAAATTTTGGCATCTTCAGACAGAGAAAGCTTCAGGGTGAATTCCGGTGTCAAATGTTAGATCTTTAGCAGGAAAGGTGTTATCTTAATTCTTCCAGCATTGAGATCCTTTCCTAAATTCTACCAAGTGTATTCAAAAGAATTCCAAACCAGACCAAATCAAAAATATCTACCACCTGAGGTGCATATTTTAGCTCTAACCTGAAGAAGTGGGAGAACATCTACCTGATTGTGAGTGCATCTGATGGTAGCAAAATTATACATTTTTTATTTCCGACCTATAATGCAAATGACATTGTTAAGAGGACAAAATTGCTAATTCTGTAGCTCAGTCTCATTTTATGAGCTACCAGAAAATTATTTTGTACTACTCTTTCATTTCTCTGGCAAGTGTGAGTTGCTAATGCACTTTAGTTATTCCCTCTATGAAGCCAAATTATTCAGAAACAGTTTCTTCCCTTCATTCTGACTTCTCCCAGTTCTAATAGATGAGGAATTGCATTCAGGTCTCTGCTTGAAAGCTGAAAACATAATGAAGCCTCCTCATTTTTAGTTTGAAGGTTTGTTGCTGAASACCCAGTTCTATTGTGATTAATTAATGTATTCTCCAGTTTTTATCAGGCCAAAGAAAAATTTAAAAAAGAAATGAAGATTGAAGGATTTCTGTACAGTGACTTATCTGTACTAGCTTCTGATATCCCATATTTTCCACCAGAGGAAGAGGAAGAAAATTTGGAAGATGGAATTCACCTGGTTGTCTGTGTCCATGGATTGGATGGTAAGGCCAGGAAGAATTGCTATTTGTATGTCATTTTGGTGTAAATTAAAAAAAAATATTCAACAAGTATGAAATAATCGAGAGTCTAAGTATTTGTTTTAGCTAAGTATTATTCCTTGTTATGTTATTCAGTCTATTCTAATAAATGATCTTGGGGAATATCAAATATTTTCACTAATAAATTGGGTCCTCCTACATG
>NW_026623336.1:1773091-1778337 GCF_030028575.1 Malurus melanocephalus
TGCATTACAGTAACTCCTTGTCTTTCCATAGATGTTTGGCTGTTTTGCAAGCAATATGTCCCCCAGGAGGAAAATTTTATTTAAMCCCCCAAAACACTGTTACAGAGTAGATAGTGTCTGACTTAGAAAGTGAGAGAATAAAAAACATTCTTCACTGTAGAGGAAGCAGATGCTGGGGTTTTTTATGCATATGCTTTCTAAGCAAAAAGCAGTTATGTTAAATGTGAACTTTGTCTTGACAAATTATTGATACCAGTTAGAAAGGTATAGATGTTAACCTTGAAGCTATAGAGAAGGAGGGGTATAAGGTCTGATTTCTCAAAGAGAAAATTAAAACAAACACTGGCTTGAACGAGGGCTGTTTGCCATTAAATATCTTAGTGGAARGAAAATCCTTCTCGTGAGGAGGTGATACCTCCTCCACCAACAAAACAGTTCGGARGACTTTGGAATTTCCTAGCACAAAATGAGGCATCTCTCAAAATATTAGGAGTCTGACAGTATTTCAGCAGCATCTCTGATTGTGAATACCTTGGATGGGCTACTCTGCATCTAAAGGTACAGCCTTACACTCCAGCACAGGTACTGAGGTGTCCCTGGGAGCCTCACCTCAGCTTGTGGTCTGTCCTGTTCAGCAAATAGAGCACAGATTTATTCTGGACCTGATCTTTGCCCTTTCTTCCCATCATTTATGCATTTCCCCACAGCAGCAGGTAAGGTCCAGCACAGCGGGGGCAGGTGTGGGAATTGCTGTTTCAATGTGTGTTCCTGAAGTGTGATAAACTTCTTCGCAGCACATAACAAGAGCTCTGAGATGCCAAGGCTGTCGTGTTAAATTGGCTCTATATTGGTTATTTTCCTACTGAATTGCACCTTATAGAGTGTCATTTGTTCCTAGGTAACAGTGCAGATCTGCGGCTGGTGAAGACTTTTATAGAGCTGGGACTTCCTGGTGGAAAACTGGACTTCCTGATGTCTGAAAGAAATCAGGTAGTACAGAGCTAATTTCTGTCTTCCTTTAGATTGTTGAACCAGGGCCTTCAGCAAAAGCCTTTTCACCAGCTGAGTGAAACAAAAGCACTCAGGAATTCGGAGTTTTAGGTAGTATTTAGTGCAAAGGCCTGGTTCTATTTATATCTAATTTGACAGGGTGTTCAACCCTATTGGAAAATATTCCCAGCATTAATGTCAAAGGCAATAGAATTAGCAGTAATAGGACTASACCTTGGAGGAAGGAAATGGATTTACCCTGCCAGTTTGCAAACTTGGCAGCCTGGTGCCTCTGCAACCCAGCACCAACAGAAAGCAGCAAGTTTAGTGATGCTAAATTCTCTGGAGGATGTGGAATATCCAGCAGGTGTTGTCAGCTTTCTTGGCTGCATCAGCCATTGYTTCTCCTAGTGCAGTATTTGGAGGATTTATTTCCTTGAATGATAAAGAAATGTCTTCCAGAAAAATTGATTGCTGGTCTAGGCAGAGAAACAGAAATGAATCCTGTGCTTTGCTTGGCAATGGAGCCATATTTATGACCTGAAGGCCGAACTTTATGCACAAGTTAAGGATTTCCATTGTGCAGTCAGAAACATTATTCTGATTTATGAGCACCTGAGAAACTTGAGTCAAAACTTTCCAACCTTTTTTGTTCAACATCTTTTATATTTTGAAGTGGCTGGTGAAGGTCTGTGAACTTTCCACCTTCCAGTGTGCAGCTCTGTCAGCAGCAGAYCTGCACACTGAACATAAGCAGAGTGAAAATAATGAGGAGACCTCTTCCTGCTTCCTTCAAGGCCTCTTCTCAGAGAAGAGAATGAAACATCTTACAACATCTGTGTTTAACATTATCCAGAGCCCATAATGGAGACTCTTTAGAGGTCTTATGGTCTGGGAAGGTGGGGAAGTYCTCAGAGCACTTGAATTGGAACTCAGGTGGCTTGAGGGCTATTTCAGTGCTGTAAAGCATCCTGTCACTGCTTTTTGCCTTCTCTGAGAACCACACTGAAAATGAGCCAGGAAATCATTCCTTTAGCTGGGTTGCCTTACAGAGGAAAATTCAAATCACTTTTTTTAATCATTCATTTGTGAGGCATTTAACAAGATCAGTCAGGCTGAAATGATAGTAAAAGATGRACATAAAATCAGGTGAAATATGATGCTTGACGTGTTTTGTTTATGATTAACATTCAGACTGATATTCTTCCACTTTTAAACAACCTGAAAGGTTTGGGATAATGAGCCTGGAAGGAAATCATTAATTATCAGTGCAGACAAAACAAACAGGCAGAAGGTTAGTGGACTGTTTGTAGTTTATGAGAACATTTATTTTAAGTCTGTATTGCAAAGCAAATATGCTCATGTTTTCCTTTGCTAGAGCTGCAATTAACAAGATGAGCTGTGTCACAAAAGCATTAATTACTGATATGTTTCAAAAGCATTAATTACTCATATGTTTGCTCTGAATAGCTGTTCCAGCATTTGATGATTGTTTTGTGGCATCTCATTAGTTACGAATTTGATTTAGAGTCCTGTTGGATTGCCAAATTACAAAGTTCTGAATAAGATCTGCCTGTAATCGTATAGACTGGAAATATATTGCTTGTTTTATTGTCTCACAACTGGCAGTACTGTTTCGAGCAACAAATTACTCGTCTGTCTCTAGCACTCATTCTCTTGCTAATGACTGTTGAAWAACAAAYACACAGCATTTGATTAAGTTRGCCAAAT
Organism: Malurus melanocephalus; assembly: GCF_030028575.1. Taxonomy (NCBI): domain Eukaryota; kingdom Metazoa; phylum Chordata; class Aves; order Passeriformes; family Maluridae; genus Malurus; species Malurus melanocephalus. The sequence goes on from NW_026623336.1 coordinate 1,775,813, forward strand.
AATTTTGTGATGACATCCTTAGCATCAGTATAACCCTCATGTTAACATGTAATGCTGTAAAAAGTGTTTTACTGCAGTAATCTGTTGAGTCCTAAAYACCAAAAGCTTTCTTTCCATGTGCAGATCCGGTATCTAAAGCAGCTGAGCATTAGCAGTTCTCACCAGTGTCAAGCCAGGCTGCTTTAGCACCACATTATGATTCTAGAATCACGCAGCAACCTCTCCAAAGGAGAACTTCAATTTAAAAGAGGACTTGGAGACTGAGAAAAATCCCCCCTTTTTCCCCCTTGAACATATATAGAGAAAATTTACACTGGTTATTACATTTCTGTTTGCATTTGAYATTGAAAATAACATTAGTCTTCAATAAGTGTAATGTATTTTAATTCACCAAGTCATTTCATTTTTCACCAGACTGATACTTTTGCTGATTTTGATACAATGACTGACCGGTTATTGGATGAAATTATTCAGCATATCCAGTTGTACAACCTCTCCATATCCCGAATAAGGTAAGCTTTATGACAGCTAACAGTCTGTAACTGTTTGAGTTACATGAGCAACATCCAGTGAAATTAGCTGTTCCCAAAGTGCTCTGTGTCAGAATCCACCGAATGAGTGAGACTAATTTTTATATTGTTATAGATGAAAGAGAATCCTGTGGGCTGAAAAATACATGAAATGATAGCTAAAGGATCTCATTGAAATCCCTGATAGAATCCATCCCCCAACCACAGCAATTTGTKCCATCCTTGTGTTTAATTTAGAGAAAACATAGATGGGTTTCATGTTAATRTAATCCTTTCTTTCCCAACAGTTTTATTGGACATTCTCTTGGTAATGTCATCATTCGGTCTGTACTAACTCGCCCCAGGTTTCGCTATTACCTCAACAAGTTACACACCTTCCTGTCCCTCTCTGGGCCTCACCTGGGAACCCTTTACAACAACAGCACTTTGGTTAGTACAGGTAAGAGTTGATGGGRAACCTCTGACTGGCTGTGGTCCATRTCAGAGTGCATGAGAGGGTAACACATGGGGGAAGGAATTTATTGTAGCATGATTTGTGCATTGAAGCTGTGGAAAGTTACTGAAGACTTCAAACCCACACAGAAAAAAATACAATTTCAGTATCTACTGCGAGGTCCATCATAGTGCTCCCTGGAAAACCCAGGGATGTGCAGCAGTGAGAAACAACCCTGTTTCCACTTAATCTCCCATTTCTCTTGTGCAAGTGAAGAGAGGCATCTCCACAGCTGAAAAGGAAACATTATTATGGAAATTGAATGTCCCATAGTTCAGTCTGCCTGAGTGTTCCTGTTACTGTGAGAAAACCACAGAATCATAGCATAGTTTGGCTTGCAGGGATCTCAAACATCATCTTGTTCCATTCCCCCCGACCCTGAGCAGGGACATCTTCAATTACATCAGTTTGCTCCGAGCCTTGTCCAACCTGACTTAGAATGTTTCCATGGATGAGACACCTCTACCACCTCTCTGGGCAACCAGTTTCAGTGTCTCACCACCGTCATTGTAAAGAATTTTTTCCTCATATGTAGTCTAAATCTGCCCTCTTTTAGTTTCAAACTGTTGCCTCTATCCTGTGAGATCCTTTGACTTTTCTCCCTGTTGCTTTACAAGGGTAAACAAGGCTTCTGCTAAATAACAGTGCTATCCTTACGGTAGGCACAAGCCTTCAACTCCCCTGCTTGATGATTAGCAAAGGATAAAAATATGCACCAATTTCCATTGCAGGTCTATGGCTCATGCAGAAGTTGAAAAAGTCAGGGTCGCTTTTGCAACTGACCTTCAGGGACAATGCGGATCTGCGCAAGTGTTTCCTCTATCAGCTCAGCCAAAAAACGGGTGAGTAGGGCTTGATGTGCCTGTGCAAATGCCTTGGCCTATCCTCCAGGGAGTAAGGGAAATCTGAATTTGTTAATGATCTTTCTTTAAACATACTTTTTAGAGGGGCTGCCCCATCTAAAATCTAATATCAATTTTATCTGTGTGTTTTTTCTGTGTCAGTTATCACAGAATGTATTTGCCAAACTGTTAACAACAAATAAGACCTTTGTGATGCAGTAAACATACACCTAAGTTTATATTCTGCAAGCAGGAAACATCATTCTTGACAAGCTATCATTGCTTAATTTATGCTATGAGATGAAAACCTTTTTCCTTTTTTATTATTTTTTGTAAGTTTAACATCTCTTGTCTCTAGGAAATATGACTCTGTGAGATGAAGAGCAAATTTTATTCATGTCAATTGTGACACTTTTGTACTACAGAGAGAGATGTATGGCCTCACACTAGAAAAATGATGTCTGAATAGAGAATCTTTTTTTTTCCCATTCTTTGGTCTGTCATGAATAAATGAAATAAATCAGGCTTTTCTTGAGAAAAGAAAGCAAGCATGATCCTTCTGTTCAAGCAGTTGTTTTCTTTTAATAGTTGCTTTTAATATTGTGTGTGAGTAAACTGTAGTAAATATGTAGTGACAAGGTCACTACTGGATGTGTAATT
>NW_026623336.1:1778394-1787788 GCF_030028575.1 Malurus melanocephalus
CAAAACTTGTATTAATATGAATAGAACATCTAAATTCTACAGATACAAACCGCATACCTCAGTCAATAACAGGAAGTTGATTTAAATTGGTGTTATTTGAATTTTCGCTTTGATTCCTTATCTTATTTCCATGGAAAACAGCTAATGACTGCTTTACTACTGTCAAGTTCTAATAAAATTGGGTCTACACAGAAAGCTCATATTGTAACTTCCCAAGCATGTGTTGTGAGTCAAAGTGATTTGCTGCTCGTTTGCTTGGTAGACTGGAAATATAAGAGGCTAAAAATGAAGTTGTCCTTGAAAACAGAGAAAGCAGAAATTTGAATGTAGAGCGAGTAGTCTATAAAGTCAGAATCATCCAGGTCGATGTTTAAGCAAAGTATCTGAAGATGCASATAGGTAGATGTGAACATGTGAGCTGGCATACTGATTCAATGGAGAGATGCCCCTACTCTGGCACCCTGTGCCCAAAAGAAGCTGGAAGAACCTACACAGGGAGAAATGGCAGGAGCAGCGTTGTGCCTGCATTCCCAGATGACTCTTTAAACCGCCAGCAATTTCTGATTTTCTTATTATAAAGTGGAAGTCCCTGCCACTTTTCAATCACTAACAAATGTTGCTCATATTTGTCTTGAAAAAAAATCCAACAAAACAAAACATAAAATAAAATATTCTATGTTATTGAACCTCTTCACATAAGGTTTTAGATATGGTAATACTCGCTATTGCTTCTCCTGCCTTTACTTCAGACCGAAGTTACAAATTCTGTTGGTTTGATTGAATAAGAAGAAAATGAAAAACAGCTTCAACCAGGTTTTGGAAAATCAGCCAGCAGGGCTTTTTATGGTGGTGTTAATAGCCAGCTTTTCTATGAAAATCTAGAAATCATAGTCATGGAAGCATGGAAGGATCATGCAATTCCAATSCCCCTCCCATTGGGAAGGGACACCTTCCACTAGTCYGGGTTCCTGAAAGACCCATCCAACCTGGCCTTGGTTCTGGACCACTTTCCCATAAGAGGGAGGAAAAGATGAACAAACCCAGATCTGTTCTGTGTTCAGGATACTCTCTGGACACGTAGATTAGGTCATCAGTGTCCATTTTCCAACTCTTCTGTTAAATGGGGGTGATGGAGCACTCAAGAGCCCATAGACAGGTCAAACAGCAAGAACTTGTTACCACAGCTCATCAGTGGCCCCAGTACCCCCAGGAAAGAGGAAAGGTTTGGGGTTTTCACTCGGTGTACCAAGAGTGTGGATTTATCAGGTGACTACTGAATGCAGGGACTGGATGGATCCTGAGGGTCTCTCAACACTGGTGGAACAGTCTGACATAGCAGTGTCCTTTTCTTCTCCCTCTATTTTGTTTGGAAATGGTACTAATTTGTTGTGTTACCTTTGAACTCGATCCTATTTAGAGGTATAAATATTTTCAAGAATAAGGTTTTGATAAAAGTAAGTTTTTTTAAGGGAGTTCTTGTTTTTGAAGGTTGATAACTAACAAATAGTTCACAGAAGCAACAGAAATGTGTTTAAAGAGTTATGAATCTATCTAAGCTTGTGTTGCATGTTTTAATAATTATCTATTTTGCACTGTAGATTTTCAAAAGCCTTTGAGCATGAAATAGTCATGCTGACACTGTATGTATTTTCATCACTGTTCTTCACTGTGATTAATATATTTAATATGTTTGCTACAGGTCTTCAGTATTTTAAAAACGTTGTKTTAGTGGCCTCACCCCAAGACAGATACGTACCCTTTCATTCAGCAAGAATAGAAATGTGCAAAAATGCACTTAAGGACAGACATACAGGTAGGTTTAAGATCTTTAATATATTCCCAAGGCTGTTGAAGAATTGCATTTTTGTGCAACTGMGGTCATTACATTAGAAGGGTTTTTCATCAGCATGATGAAAACTCAAATGTTTATTTGATAAGGAAGAAAGTGTTCGCTTCCCACAGGAAATTACTGAAATCAATAAAAGAAGCTTTTMAAGAAGCTCTTTGCCTGATGAAAACAAATTTCAATCAGGTCATAATCAAAGGTTTCATACTGCTTCCTCCCCTAACCTCTATTTTTTTTTTTTTAAGTGATAATAATACTAGCTCTTGACAATGTTTTCCTGTAGTCTACTGATTTACTTGTATTGTCTCCCCTTTTTTACACATAATGAAATTTCTCTCAACACACCCACAGTGAGGGGGTTTTTCCTTTGTTTTCATTAGTGTTTGAATGATTGCAAGATAATTTAAGAGACAGATATGAAATCATATTGGTTTGTAATAAAATCTGTAAAACACATCAGGACTCACCACCAGAGGACCTCCTGTGAGCTCAGGCTGTGTGCTGTCCCAGGCAATGCCTTTGTTATTAGCAGTCTTCCTAATTTATAAAATGTTTCATGGCTTSAGTTTGATACCAGTTCCAGGAATAATGTTCAGTGCAATTTCATCCCTGTTTCACATTTGTGATTACCTAGAAATGGAGGTGCACTTTGGAAGCAGAAAGGGACATGCAGGCTCAATAATCAGCATGGCTGCCTTCACAGCCCTTAGTTAAATGACAGCTCTTTCTATCCTACCTCAGACATGAATTAAAAGGTAATTCTTCAACTCCCTTACAGTGATTGTTTCTCAGGGAAATGTTTGCCACAGCAGGGGTCAGATCAGTGCATTTATCAGTACATCAGATCATTCATCAATACATGTTCCCTGAGCCATTGTTTCTGCCTCCATAAACACCTCAGCCATCTCCATGACSTCCTTCCTGCATTAGAATCCCCAGAGGAACCAAAAATTTATATCCTGACAGACCCTCTCACATTTGAATCCACAACTCCCCTAAAAGAATCACGAGCATTTTCTTAGCTGACAGAAAGAAGGTGGCCAAATTTGAGGCTGGCCCAGTCTTCCAGCAGCTTCAGCAGATCTTTCCTCATGTCCAGTGCCTCCATTAGATAAACATCRTGCTGGCATCTGGCAAATCTTTGAGCTGCACTGCTGTCTCTTACACTTATTTTGGCCTTGCTTCCATTTTGCTTCCATTTTGCCTCTCACCATAGCTGTAATTAAATGATACCGGAAGGAAAGAGAGGATCTGGGAGCTTTGGCATGTAAGTGTGATATCTCAACTCTTTTTCAGGTCCTGTTTATGCAGAAATGATCAACAACTTGCTCCAGCCCTTGATCGGGGCCAAGGACTGCACTTTGATCAGACACAACGTGTTCCATGCTCTGCCTAACACCGCCAACACGTTGATAGGCCGGGCTGCCCACATTGCTGTGCTGGACTCTGAACTCTTCCTGGAGAAGTTTTTCCTCGTGGCAGGACTCAACTACTTCAAATAGTGCCTGAAGTATGGGGTAACAGAGGCCAACCTTCCCATTGAGTGGAGGAGACTCCCTTAACCAAAGGAGTGCAATGTTAGAAATGAGATCAGGTGGGACTTTCAAACTCTCCATTTCCATTTCTCTTTCAGAGAATAAAGTGCTATGGCTTTAAAGCATTCAAGCTTCCAAGTATTGGTGCTTTTGGAAGAAATAAATATTCCTCTTCAGTTTCTATGGTCTTTGTCCACATGAAGACATGAGCCACTTCTGAAGTACAGAATCAGAATGAGGTTAATTCTCTAAATATGATTGGACCAATAAAATTCCCATTTCTCCTGAATGTTAAACCAGGAACTTGTCTGACCTTGATTTAATGCTTATTTATGTATTGAAAAAGCTCTACATTTGTAGCACTTTTGGGATAGTTAACACACAAGGAAACAAGTRTATGTGAACTCAGGTTAAAACCTTCTTTGTGATGAACTGAGAAATCTGAAAAATCATTTATGAAAGTTTCAGTCTGTTTGTTGGAAGAAAATATTTGGGTGGTTCCATTACTGGTAATAATTTGTAACATACAAATTGTACATTCAAATAATAGAAAGGAGTAAAATATTTTTCTTAGAAGGAATAAATATTGATATTTGTCTCCAAAAAGAAACATCARCTTTAGGTTGGGAAGAATTTGGTTCAAATAGAAGCTGCCAAACTAAGAGGAGTATATTGGATTAGCTGTAAAATATCAGTGGCATCTATTAACATTTYTTCTGTTTACATTTATAGAGGATCATAACTGTGCTTGTTATAACCTCATAGGTACAATTTTTACTTTTTCATTTGTATCTAAGTCCTTTTACTCCAACAATTAAAAAAAAAATGATTACGCTGATATGGAATGCAAAATCTATCCAGTTACACCCTTAAAAACCCAATTATATAAAAGAAAAAGGCCATAGATAGAGARTGGTAAGGATTGTGGATTATAAGGATGTCTTAAAATTCTCTGCAATACTCTATAAATGCTTTGTTAATGCCCATTTGCAGTTCTCTGTATAGTCCTAATTATTATATTATTACAGCTGGTTGGAATATTTAAAACTTTATTCATGCAATGATATCCAAGTTGTTTTTAAGAGTTTGAAAAAGAACACATTTCTCAATTTTTATTTTTTTCATTCAATTTTCATTAAGATTTTTATCAAAAAGTTATCAGATTTAAAGTGACAAATTTCAATAATTTTCTGCACATTTTCATAATATTTTGATAAATTTTCAATGTTGCAGCAGTTTTTTGAAAAAAGAGAAAATGAATAATTCTTCACAATTACTTTGTTTGGAAGGCAGGCAATTTTGTAATGCAAATACAATKTGTTTAAAAATACAAATGAGTAAGTCTCTATATCTTCTAACAAAGAATGTAAAAAGATTACAAAGTTGGATTTGTCAATACTCCCATCAGTAAACTAAGACTGAGATAGTGGATATTTGTGAGATAAGAAAAATGAAAACAAAAAACATCACAGCCACAGATAAATATTTGTACTTGCAAAAAGTAAAATTATTTCTTTCTCAAAAGAAAAAAAATGTGTTGAATTTACACAGGATTAATTAAAGAAAAGAGTTTTCAACAGACTGGTAAATGCTGGTAAAAGAAAAAAGCTGGTTTGATAACTAATGCATGTTTTCAAAATAGGACGGATAAAGAAGGAATATACAAAAGCGTGAGATGAGATCACCTGAAAAGGTATATTGCACATGAAAATCTTGTGCCCTCATAGAGGCAGAAATCATATGGAAACAAGTCCACAGTGTGATTCAATATTGACAAGTTACTTAAACATTAACTATAACCTCAGTACTTGAATTAAATAGGTACTACTGTCTTTTTGTTGTGTTTTGTTTTGTTTTTTTTTTTTTTTTTTAACTTTTTATAAAGATTAACAGTCAGTTTTACCCAGTTAACAAATTATATCAGGAATCAAGAACTTCTGGTTTCCACTTATTGTTTGGAAATTCTTTCCACTTTTTTTGCCTCAGCAGTCTATTGCCAGCTGCACTGACATATCACACCTTACTTCCTACTCGGTAAACTGTCTGAGAATTTTAAATAAAATGGGRCATGGAGGTTGAGCTGTTACACAGTGCAGTGCTTTTGAGCCAAGACAAGTACTTCTATATGTAAAAATAGGAAAGAAAAGCAATCTCAAACCATCAGCTTCACTGGGGCTGTATGAGGGTCTGGTCCACTTGCAGAAAATGTTCAGGAGTCTACCAATAAAAAAAAATTGAAGAAACATTTAGAAAGGAATTATTTTACACCTATATAGATGCCTGATCTTCTAGGCTGTACCAAGAAGAWTGCTTATTTCCACTCACACACCAACGTTCTCAGTCCTGAGCCTGAAAGCAAGAAGTGTAATTGTCCTTACACTCAGATGGGAACTTCTTGCCTTTTCTTGTGTAATGGACAGCATTCCCAGCCTTCTGTTTGCATGACTGTGAGAAAAGGGAGATGGGAAAAGTTCTCTGCATTGCTGCAGAAGTTGGTGGACCTTTCCATATGTTCCCTTTGCTATTCTGTACTCCTAGCAGTGCTCTGACTGACAGATAGATGTACCTAAAGGTTTCAGTGTTCCTATTCATATGTAATTCTTTGATGGCTCAGTCTGATTTCAGAGTTGGAGTTGGCTTGTTTATACAACTGGATTAGGTCCATGTAACTTACACCTTGTGGGGTATGGAAGAAAGCTTCTGTGGAACCTCAGAAAAAAAATCTGGGAGATATCATTCTTGTCAAACGATATGACACAGATTTTATCTTCCTTCTGCTGGCAGAACATTGTGGGATATGTTGGCAGTATCAGTCTAGTTGAGATTCCATTTTAAGATTCTCAGAATAGCCTCCCTCTCTTTTTCTCTGTTTATTCTCTTTAATGGGACATTGGCTCTCAATATTGTAAATTCACTTAATGATGTAGACTACATTGCAAAGAAATTTGCATTTTCAATATAATATAAGTAGTATCTAAACTGGACTTCATCAAACTATAGCAATCAGCACAGACTTATTTCCAGCATCYAAACCATGACATATTTACTTTGAAATATGTAGCAAGAATTAYCTTCATGAAAAAATAGCAAAGTAAATGAACAGTTAGCGTCTTTGTTTCTGTCTCAACCTTTGGAATTTTAATATATTGTCCTTTCACACAAAGCCTTTTTAAGTACATTTAGGTACATTTGCAGTATTGATGCAAGGATTTTCTCTGCAATCTGCACAAGCTTCCCTTGGCTTCCGTRTCTATGGGAGCAGGACTTAAACTTCTTCAGTGAAAATCTCATATTCATAGAGGATAAGGCCATTTTTCAAGACCTTGGACAGAAGAAGGAAAAACTTGTTTTTCCTTTAGTTTTTCAAAATTAGTGTCAGCTATATTTGAAGTGAAATACCCTTCAAATCTATGATATACTTCAGCTAAGAAAAAAACGAAGCCAGCATTCCAGAGTTGTTTCTTTAGCATCTAGAAAGTTTAAAACCAACAAGGAGGATCTCCAGTGGGTAAAAWACATTTGGTTATTGAGGTTTTCCAATGTCAGAGGTGAAGTATGGGCTATAGCCCAGGTGAGTGAGTTCTGTAAAAGGAAAGGTGATAGCCCACATGTAGAAAAAGAGGAGCAGAGCCAGCAGATGTCAGGGCTTTGAAAGAGGGAGGGAAGAAAGAGAAGAAGTTGCTGATGAAGKCTATAACCTTTAAAAGGAGTGACATGAACTGTTTTAAAAGAKTGGAAGCCCTTGAAGACAGTGTGATTATAACAATTCAGTGGATATCTATGATTCTATGATCATGCCTTTATTAGTAGCTGGATTAATTTTTCTCCAGTATTCTGGGGTTCCTAGAGTCCATTGAGCTCTGCTTTTGAAAGAATTTGTTATCTTCTGAAATTGAATATTTTTATCTTAAATATGGATGGAAAGAAATTGCAGTATTGACTAAGTGTAAGTAGTTCAGGGACAGRATAGCGTGTTCTTCCTGCATCTGGGCTGAGGATTTTCGAGGAGTTGGTTTTCAATCTCCTAGAAAATGAAAATTGAGTCTTCTGGATCCTCTGGAGATCCTCCTCTCCTTCTTGGAGAGTTGTAGAATTTGTCCTCTCAAATTTCATTGCTTAATTTGCGCTTAAAAATACACTGCAGAGTTAATTGTTCTATTAAAATAATTTCTCTCTGTAGTCAGTGAGGAGAGGTAGGCACTACTGAAAGTCTCAGGAGTGATCCTGTTTTCTGCTTTGGTAGCATTCAGGGTTACTTAAGTCTGTTCCCTGTCCAGGGAACTGATAATAACACACACTTTCTGGGTGTCTAAAGTATAGAAACAAGAGGCCCAGCATTTGTGGACTGGATATCAGCTTCAATTTTTCATACCTGGGTTCAAATTTTCTCTGTGTAAAAGCAAACAATGAGGATATGAATAAGGCTCCTTTAAAATTTGACAAGAAATGTGTCTTTTTCCAGCCTCCAATGAAGGCTCATTTTCTCTTTTAATTAAATTCAGAATTTGTTTTCAAAATCAGGTCTGTCCACTGTAATAGAGGAAKTTGAAATTTCTTAGCTTTAAAAGATTATTTTCTAAAGACTTGAAAYCTTAGCACAGAGCTATGGAATTACCTACACAAATATCGAGCACTATTTTACTTTCAAGCACTTCATAAATATCTACTGACCAATCCTMTTCACTGTTCCCTTGCCAAAAAAGAGCCACACTTGAGAGAAAAAACTATCACAAGACAGTGTGAAAACTGGGAATTCAAGCCAAAGTTTTCACTAGAATTTGTAGTTTTCTTTTGGTGATTTTTGCATGCTATAAAGTTATCTTTCTTTCTGCCTCTGCACCTAAAATTGCTGAGTGGTGATGAAGGAGAGAGGTGAGGACTTCTAATAATAGGGTTRGACTCTTGTGAAGGCTTATGCAAATATCCCATGAAATTTAATATATAATGAATAGTCATGGAGAATTTCTAGATCAGTCTCAGCATGCCAATATGTGTCAGCCTAGCTGAATTACTATTTTCTTTGTGGACTTAAATTTCCATTTATAAATTATCATCAGAACAGCCTAATGTATTTCACTCCAGCTGGTTATTTAGATGCTAAAGGTCWTGTCCATGGAGAGCTCTTAGGAAGTGCTTTCTTTATTTCAATACATAAACTCGAAGTTTTGATAGTTAATATTATTATGTAATTGACAGTTTCTARCTCAATTTACCTTCTCCCCCAAGTTTTCAGTGTTTATTTAATAATTGAATTGTTTTCAAGTTATAAACCAATACAAATACAGGCCTACAGGAGTCAGCATTCATCTTTCTTGATTCAGTTACTTTGTGGCTGTGGTATCACAGTCTCAGGGCAAATAATCACTGAATTATAAATTAGGCCATTAATGTTTGAAGTCATAAAATTCATAGTCTGGGACATTTTTACTTGCAGCTCATTCTTCTCTGGTTTGGTTTTGCCTTTTGGGTCCAACACAACTAGAGCAAGGTTGTGCCTCTGGCTCTGTTCATGGTTCCCTTGATTTGCTTTCCATTGAGATACCTAAATTGCCCTAAATTACTGTTCTGCCTTGTCCAGAAGACAAAGSAAACAAAGATGCTTGGTCACCTTTCCATGACCTGACTGCATCTCTTTCAGGTGCTGTGAAGTCGGTGCAGACAGGGATTCACAAACACACTGAGCCCTACCATTCATTTATCCAGGAGTGGGACAGCGTGCTCACRCTTTGATTCCAGTCAATTTTCTCAGCACTTTTATATGGACTGCTATACATCTATCCAGATATGTTACAGGTGGCAGAATATTTTGTTTCAGAAGGGACATCTGGAAGTATCCCAATCTAATTCCTGTTCAAAGTAGGAGTACCATGAGCATCATGGCAAAGTCAGCCATGTCTTTGTCCTGCTGATTATTAAAAACATCTGGTGATGGATATATTACAGCTACTCTGTAATATCTTTTCAGTTGCTGTACATCACTCCAAGGGAAAACAAACAAATTTAAAAAAAAAAA
>NW_026623336.1:1787818-1798328 GCF_030028575.1 Malurus melanocephalus
TTTTTTTTTTTTTTTTTTTTTTTTTTTTAATCCCAGCTTTATTCCACGGGGAAAATCTTGCTTCTGATATAGTTGTAACTCCCTTTTCTGTGCATTCAGACAGCTCTTTGTCACTTGGTGTCTTTTGTGCCAGGCTAAACAAGCCAAACTCAGCCTCACCCCAGAAGCTGTATGCTCAGACCCCTCACTTCCTTGATAATCCTGTGTTGGGCCCCATCCAGTTTCTCAATGCTGAGCCGGGTTTAAGAGGCTCCAGGCACTGGAGAGCTTCCTCTGCTGCAGACTGCTGCCTTTTTCCTGTTCAGGAGGGTCTCAGTGGCTGCTGGTGTTTGTCATGTCCTCTCCCTGCCTGAGGCTCTAATCTGAAGAGCTGGAGCTCTTCTGTTGCCCCAACTGGAATCTTCCAGTCCCCTGTGAATTAATCAGATAATGAGGAAACACAGATAATGAGGAAACCTAATGTGACCAGAGCTGCTGCTGCTTATTYTCTGCTTTAGGAAGACTGTGTAATACCTCTGCACTTCCCTAAGTAAAATCAAAGTGCTGAATAGAAATGTTTATGAGAACAGTTTAATCACTGTTAAACTGTTAGAATACTTCAAATGCAGATGAGCCAGGCCTTCTCCTCACAGGATAAAAGCATTAAAAATAAATATACATAAACTCTTCTTATGCAAAAGGTCAGACTAAATTAACTTCTGTTACAGCCTTGAAACTTGATTTCTCTACTGTCGAAAATTCAGTTCTATACTTTCACCCAAAGTGCTGAAAGATGCTCTTACCTGAGTAGCAAACTAACCATATCTGTCTGAAATGTGCATATATGTTCCATAAATCCATGCTAATTGCATGGCACTTCATGTCTTCAATTATCTTCTGCCTCTGCAAATATGGCTGTGATACAGAGAATTCTTTGATGGACTGCAATCCATCACGCCTTCCAGTCTTCAAAAGATATCAGCTACAAACAAAACTACTCCAAATGAACAAAAAAAACCCTCTCCTCATAAAAGTCCAGTCTTCAGTAATTCTTTTTGGAGTGGGTGATTGGAATACTGGGATGGTCTCACTTATTTTATGTATGCTGTAAATGGGGTTACACTAAAAAGCATAGCAGGCTTTTGGTGCTGAAAATTCCAATATTTCAAGCAGCTGATTTCAGTTTATCATTCCTTCCTGAAAGCACAAGTGCTAGTAGAAATCCACCTATTCCAGCCCAGAGGACACTTACTATATGCTACTTTTATAAGGATAAGACTATGTGCATTATTCCCAGCTGTGGGAAGAGGCCAAGGTATTTCTGATGCTGTGGAATACGCAGCTACATGCATGGAAAAGGCTGGAAAGAGACTGTGGGGACATTTTTGATGCAAAATGAGCCATCAGTTTCAGCAAAAATGATAATAAAGTACAGTTCTTGTATGCCATCTCTACCATATGATGTAAACAGTATGATGTAATACCAGTGCATTACACAGGAAGTGTCTTTTCCTGYAGGAGCTGGATGTTATTCCCATATGTGTTGAATGTGTATTCCCATACACAGTGTATGCATCCCATACCATCCTTAGGAGCAAGCTGGGGGTCATCATTCACTCCAGCAGGTTTCTGCTGCTTTTGGGGGAGGTTTACCTTGGTTGTCCCCCAGAGCTCCTGTGGAGGAGSCACTTTTTGGCTTCATCCACCTCACTGGAGGAGAGAGATGTTTTTGCAGTGATCTGTCACCCTCTTGGCACACCATCAGCTGACTGAGCTTCACTAAGCAGTCCTGGGTTTAATGTGAATTATCTGCCACCTCCCAGGTTTCCATGGTCAATGCAGCACATCAGACTGAACTGCCCTATCTCCTAAGACAGGAAGCTTGTCACCATCTTTTAATTTTCCTTGACATCTATCCTCTTCAGCCAARCATTCATTTTTTAAGCTGGTAGATCAATGATTTATCAGCTTTGCCACTCTTCTTACTAATTTTAGTCTTCTATATATTTGACTATGAATCCAGTTTGGGAAATTAGCTATTTCCTTTTTCTGCAGTTAAATCTTCTTATGAAATATGAAGGAGATCAGCCGAGAAGTCTAGACAAGCCCATGGCATTCCTTTGCCATTGCATGTGTGGAAAAAACCCACATCACCGACAACACAGTATTTGTATAATATTTTATGTTTATTTTCTACTTTGTTTTGCCAAGACAAACATTCACTGATGCTTTGGGTCCTTTTTGGGTCTCTAGGTGAGTCAGAGTCTAGATTTAGCTCTGATAGACTGAGGAGAAAGCAAAGATAAACCCTCCTTCTGTCTACGATGTGACAGGAATATTGAGATGTAATGACAAAGAAATCAAAAAGAACAACTTCCCAAGCCCTATAGAATTCATCAAAATTATTGACTCCAGAGTATTATTGGATGTCTGGTAAAAGTATCAGTCAAAACCAAAACAGAGATCAGCATATCCCAAAATACAAAGTTCAGAAGTAAATTGAAATTTATATTGAAGTTTTTCTACTTGGATTTATCTCTAATAATAAGATTCTTTAAAAGTGGAACTGTTTAACCTAGAACTTGTTCTCTTGGACTTGAACAATAAATCTACTTATTATTGAGGGTCTTAGACTCAGGMCTCAATCATCTTAGAGCTCCCTTAAAATATACTCAAGTCCTTTGAAAAAAACCACCAAAATCTGTTCTTAAATCTCTTTCAGTTATGCTTAGACAATTAAACACAGTATCTGAGACCTCAGAAAATTAAACTTTCTCTATATACAGAATTACCTTCCATGAACAGTACAAGCCTTAAGTGGGAAAGACTTATCTGCTRGGAGATCTTCTATCTGGTTTAGATGAAGTTTATATTGGTGAGTCAAATTTAGTCAAATAAAAAAAGTAGGTGAATTYTGTCCTCTTTCTTAGCCCTCTGTTCCATGCTGCAAAATCACAATCAGTCACTTAAAATTAAACGTTCTARCTTGTGTTACAAACAAAACACATTTCTGAGGCAGGTTTGGATTGATGCCATATTTTCCCCTTTATGCAATGTACAAGCAGTTACTCTGGTTTTGGCACTGGAACCATATTCTTGGGTTAAGAGTCCTGGAAACCTTAATGATAGTCTCTTCAAAATGTATTAAAACAGTAGCCCTCAAAACCAGGCTTTGAATTTTTAACAGTTAAAGTTAGCAGTGACAGCAGAAATAACTGCATTTTTACAGTATCTATTCAAATGGAACATCTTACACTGCTGGAGTAATTCTCAGCTCAATGTTATCAAATGATAACACCTAAAATTAGACCTTCACTGTTCCTCAATTAACATGTGGAATTGAATTCAATGGACAGGAGCATAGTTCTGTGAAGATCCTTATCCTGTGTTTCAAATGGTTATCTTTTACTTATTTTATTAAATATTAAGAAAATATCTCTTGGAATTAAACCCTACTGTTTCCTGTAAATAATTAGCTCTGAAAGTGGTTTTCCTTATGCACAGTATTACAATTTTTAGTTAACAAAGTCAAGGCTAGAAATTTTTTTAAAAGAAATAATATGGTTAGAGGTTTTTTTTTNTTTTTTTTTTTTTTTTTTTTTTTTTTTTTTTTTTTTTTCACATAAGCAACTGCCAAATACTATTGGGCTGAGTTTCAAATGAGTAATTTCAACTTGAGGCATTTAACATTCATGTTTTTTTAATAATAAAAAAACTATACAAAATCAAGAGGTTGACCCCTGAACTTAATAAGCATTTGTACTCTTGCATAGTGGATGTAAAATGCTAGCATTGGATACATGGCCATGTTTGTGCTCAGTCTGCAAAGCAAAGCAGCAGAGATATCCTTCTCCAAGTACTTCCTTTGGAGCTGATTGTTCAGGACAAGCAATATGCATGATATAACTGGTGCATGTGACAGTAACTACAACATTCTGCAGATTTGAATTTAGACAGTAACTTGATACTGAGGCTGAACTTTGCAGATGAGGAGTCTATGGTATTTTTAATCAYAACCATTTCTGTGGTCTGAATATGAGCGCAGCCGATTCTGTCATGTGACACTAGAGGTTGGACTTTTAAATGAGACATTATTATATTTGATTGAGGCAGTTATGTTTCTCAAAAATTATTTCAAATCAGACAGAAGAGGCAATAATTAGAGGCTGAGAGCTTAGAAAATCTGTACTATTTTTTTTTAAGATACAAAGATTTACAACACATGCATCATCTGCCTTTCTCTAATTTACTTCCCTTTCCCTAATGAACATTTGTCAACTGCCAYACACTCCAATTTTCTTTAACTATGTCTGTCAGGATTTAAGTGAGACTTACATCAAAAAACCAAAACTAATCTCACTAAGTGGAAACGTGAAGTTGAGTCAATTCTGTGATATTTTATGGAAAATGGAAATGCAAATCTATTTTCTTGAAATGTAGGTTCAGACTCAACAGCACTCACAAGGTCCTTACTAAAGGTCTGATSCTGAGAAATGCTGGTCGAATGCACTCTTGATAAAATGGACCAGATCTGCAAGTGGATTGACCTGGTGAAGAGCTTTATACAGCCCCAGGATCTTAAGGAATGGTAACCAGCAGCATCCATGGCATCTCAAAGTCAGACCACCACAAGATAACAGATGTTCTGGGTTCTTTAAAAGGCCWATTTTCCAGCTGGTCAAATGTGTTTTAAAAGTAATGTCTTTTTAGACAAATGCAGACCTCTCCAAGGGATCAAGTCAATGGATTAATGKGGACAGATCCTTATAGGTTAAGGGAAAGGGCTTTTAATTTTTAAATCTACTATTTCAAGACATGACCATACAAAAAAGCTGAAGATATCTGACATGGTCCCTTGTATAAACAAGATCATGAATGTAAAGCTTATAATGCCACTGTGAAATTTTAATGCTTATTTATTATGGTTATGATGAAATCTGTATAATAAAATGATGATGATAATAATTATAATAATAATAATATAATAATAATGAATAGTCATCAGTGCCAATATGATTCTACTATTTTTCTACATATGCTTTATCGTGGCATTTTGTGTAGCTTGTGTTCTGTGTAAAGAAWTGTCAATAAAATCTTTGCTTCCTTTTGTCTGTACTTTCTGTGGTTCATGATTGTTAGCAAGTTCCCCAACCCCTTTTGTCCGTGTAGTTCATGGCAAACGTGATAACAGTGACAAAGAGAAGTAGAATAAAAGATTTGTTTAAGTACAAACAAATGGATGAGCTATATGAAGGACTGTGGCAGAGTTCAAGGACCGGTTGGGTGGGATTTTGAGCAACCTGGTCTAGTAGAAGGTGTCTCTTCCCATGGCAGGAAAATTGAAGCAAGATGGTTTTWAACACCCCTTCCAACCCCCAATATTCTGTGATTCTATTCTTCAGACTGTCCTGTTTGCAGCATGAAAACCACCTCTGACTTATTGAATAGATAGTTATTAAATAAAGTTTTCATGTTCTAAAAGGCCTTGAACATGGAGCTCTTTTTGACCAGTTAAATCAATGAGACCTTGAAGCAACAAAACTTTGAAGGCAGCAAATTAATGAATTCTAGGACACATTGTAGGTCTTTTAGTGTTTAATATTTAAGAAGGAATTTCAGGAATGTTTTTCTTAAGTAGACTTGAGTTTCTCTGACCCTATATATTGCAACTGTGAACCTCCTTACACCCAGCTGCACTACTGTTACCAGGAAGTCTTGGAAATTGGTGGGCTGGGGTTGGAGGGATTTGCTGTTTYTTCAAAGCTCTATGACAATTTTTATACCAGTTAACCAGACAAGGAAAGGGTATTTCTGTTTTTATTCTAGTCAAATGAATAGGAACTATAGCCATAAGTTCTGGTCTTAACTAACAATTTTCATAAAAATGCATCTGTACTTATAATTAGCCACAGCTGTACATCGGCAACACAAGCTTCTGTTTATCCTTCTAGCAAAGATATATCCCTCTATGTCTATTTGTTTAATTTTTCTCCAGAGATATTTACAGACTGTTGATGGCATTGAYAGTACAGTGTTATGATGGTATCCATCACTCGATATCTGTCTTGGGAAATGGAAAGGATGGAAGTGAAGCAGAGCAGAGTCCAGTTCCAGGMGTTTCCTTGTCCTAATTAGTGCTTTACATGCTTTCAGGCAGCTCTGAAAAAGAGGTATTGAGTCATGTCTTCCCCAGAGATGCCAAAAGACAACAAATACATTGAAAAGTTGATGGAAGCCCTTGGACAAACAGGGAGTGAGTGCAAAATTTAGGGGATTGGTGTCTTGATGTTGCAAACTGCTTAGTAGTCAACAAGGCCTATGTTTTTGAGGCTGTAGCTCTATAGATATTTTTTTCCTGACTAATTTCACAATCATATCAAATGGCAAAGGTGCCAGCAGCAGAGAGGGCATAATCAGTATATTGGTTAAATGCATTTTCCATTTGATTATAATTACATTCCACTGTCATAGGCAGAAAATGAATTGACCTCACCTTAATCCCAACAAATAATTTGTCCAATCTCAAATTGTTGCAGCCTGGAGTTGGCACATTCTCAGTGATTTGGCAGAAAGCATCTCAAAACAATCAGGATAAGCAGATAAGYAGGTATTCTGGTCAATGCCAGGAGAGACTCATCACAACAGTGCAGGAAAGCCAAACCAATGCCAGTTTTATGATGTCTGKTCCAAACCGGTATTTTTAGTGTCTTATTAAAAAAATTGCTAAATACAAATTACTGTTCTTCTGAATCTAATTGTGATAATATGGTGAAGTATRTCCTCATCACAATCTAATTTTGTGCTGGGGACTCCTAGGGAAGAAACACCATGATTTGAGGTTATGGCTGTCCAAAATGAAGTAGGTGTTTTCCAAAAAGATCTGTGGTACAGTCGAGCTCCTGGTCAGGTTTTACTCAAAGACATGTGGGATTCCTAGACCAATAAAGTAAAATAAAGGCAACACTTTAAAAGAAGKCCTTCATTTTCTCAAAGGCAATAGGCACATGCCTTTAAGGGGATAAAGGCTTTGGCCCTTTAATAAATTCTTAGGGGAATATAAGAATAAAGGATACATGTGCCCTGGGGAAATGGGGGGAATCACAAATAACTCTATGACAGGCATGAGCATCATGAAGTAGAGCCCAGGTAATGTGAGCTTTTGTAGTCTTTTCAGGTCTAGGGACAGTCTGCTTTTATCCTTTGTGTCTGGAGAGCCAAATGCAAGTAGACAATCTGGTAAATTATTATTCTGTATAGCCCAAAGCAAGTCTGGTCTAAAGCCCCTCCAGCACTTGGAAGCACAGTGTGTTCCCCATGGTTCTGGCTTTTGGATGGCCAGGCTTTTTTCCTGTTTTTCCAGATGTAACTGATAACTGTAACTGCAACCTGTGTCCCTTCCCATACTATTTATATTCCAGTTTTTCTCTCCTTTTCTTCTAGCCCATGTTTCCCACACAAATATATCCTAGTTCCGTGTCCATTACCAGAGTCACTACTCAGTGTGATGAACAATTGACCTCAAAAGTCAGGAGATAAATTCAAACAACAGACTCAAGCACCTAATTACACAATTAAATCTGAAATCAGCAAACAAGCCAAAACTGGACTTTGCATAATTATTGTGCTAGAATTGAGGGTTAATTACTGAAGAAAAAAATAAATGTGGGTTCTCTGCATTTCATCCTTCTGGGTGTCGTTGGTCASACACTGATATGTACAGAGTGGTGGTTGGTGGCTTTAGCAACCTCTTCTTCAGCTTGTATGACTCCTGAGAGCTCRCACTTGCTTGATCAAATTTTTATTATTGTTCTCCAAAGAGGTTTCCTCTCTGGTTTGAGTCAGAGAAGGAGTGAGACACACATTCATGCACTCTGTCACACACAAACACACACACAGGGATAGCATCAACTGCACAGAAAACGACTTCACACAAAATTGCCTTTGTGTGGACACAGAGGAAACCTGGCCTCTGCTTTTCTTCCTTGAGCCATGACATAGTAAAAATAATCAACACCCAGACTGAAAATGCTGTCATTCATCATTGCTTGTCTTTTCTCACTCTCATTATGTCTTCTATATTTTGCATCCAAATTTATCCATTAATTAATAATTAGTAGCAATTTTTGCACCTGCACCTAGGATATATTCATCCCATAAGCACCATGAGGTGTTCAATGCAGGGATTGAAAAGGAATATACAGAAACAAGAAAAGTCTGCCTTGCACTGTGCAGTAGGATAGATTATCTCAGGAAYCACTGACTATGCTCCATCAATTTGTTTTATACGGATTTGGTGATTTCTCTACCAAATTTCAAATTATTTGGGTGGACTTAGACATCAAATCATAGAATTTTCTCCCTTTAAATTGTCCAAACTTGCCATAAACATGCATCTTCCCTGGTTGTATAACCCAAARCTGCCACAAGCTTTTTAGCTACAGAGTTATTTATGGATTACTYGTCTGATCTTTAATGTGGGACATATACAGCAATACCTCTCTAGAGCCTTGCACTACTGTACTGACTGTAAAGAAGTAGCAGGCAGCTCAGAAAGAGCATCCTTAAGAAGCTTTGATAAATCATAAAAACAATCTTTAGATGGCAGGGAGACGTAGCTAGTCAAAAAGAAAGTTATTTTAAATCACCAGTAACTGCAGCTGCAGACTTTCCCTGTCTGGTTCAGTCTGGGTTACATGTGAACATTCCCAAGAGCATTTTGTGGTTGTGTAACTGCATCCTGCCTCATCTCCTTGTGAATGGCTTCGACAAGCAAGATCTTTGGCAGGGCTAAAGAGGCAGCACATCTTTGCTCCTGTTCTCAATGCTGAGCTCTGAATCCAAGCTGASACCTCCACGTCCATGTCATTTCCTGCACAGCTGAAATGTGACTCGCTGGTGAACCAGTGGGGTGGCATTAACAGTCCCAAATAACCTGCAAACTCATTTTGTACACAACAGGAAGGCCTTYGCCTTGCCCTGGAAATATTCAGAAGCAAAACAGGAGGGATGACTCAGATTTTGTTACTTTTATGTTGGCTTCCCAWGCTGCAAACCATTAACAGATGCTTTTAAAACATCACAGGGGTTCTTAGTCCTGCAGGCAGTGGTCTGAGTGGAGCCTGAGGAAGAGGTGCCTTCCCCTTGCCAGCAGCCACACGAGGTCAGTATTGGCTCATACACATGGAATGAGCTGTGCATTCCCTCGGATGTCGTTGTGCACCCTCCAGGGCTGGGACAGGCTGAGGATGTGATGCTGAAAATGACCCCAGGTAGGTGTAACACCATGCCCAAGAACAGAACTGGGTGCACTGTGGAATGGTCAGGAAGGCGAAGTTGTGTATTGTTCTAATGTGCAATGTTGCCTCTGGTGAATAATTTCTCTCTTCTAGATTACCACCAYACATCCTGAGGGTGTAGGAATCACAATTTCCTGATGTTTTTCCGTTTACTGATGACATAATTTGGAGATTCAGACCCAGCATGTGGCTTAGTGCCCACAGATTGCTTTGTGCTTTACATCATGACTTTCTCAGAAGATGAACACTGAGTTTCACAAATCTGATTTATTTTACAGGCTGTTCAGGACTCACTGATTTTTATTAAAATGACTGAACTCAGATTAGATTATTTCACTATCAAAAAGAATGGGGGCACAGAGCTTCCTGAAATTTAACTGGAACATCTCAATAAATCAATCTCTCAACACAGGAATTGCCAAGAGCAAATAGTCAAATGCCACCTTTGTGCTTCTTACAGCTTTCTTGAAAATGGCCAGTGAAACTTTGGTATTAGAAAAACCTCCTGGAAATTACAACAATTTCTTGACTAGAAGGGTTTTCAAGCATTGGACCTGCCTGCAGGGAAGTGGGGGAGCCACCATCCCAAGAAACATTCAAAAATATGTGGATATGGCAATTAAGAACATGTTTTAGTGGTGAACATGGTGCTGGTGATGGGTTGTTGGTTGGGACTTGATGATCTTAGAGGTCTTTTGYAACCTCAACGATTCTATGATTCCCGAAGAAGGGATTTTTTTTTTTTTATATTAAGTTTAAATGAAAAGTTGGRTATAATTTTCCAATGGAGAAAATGCAAGTACTGAACTAGGAATGGAACAGATCTGCCACTTGGCTGGATTTCTCCTTCAGTTCAAAYATCTCTGTCTATTTTAAGGAATGATGGTCTAGAGCTGGTGCTGAAAAATGTAATCCATTCTACTGGTGACGTGTAAAAGCTCAGATGAAAGCATAAGCTGGGTACATTCTGGAAATCTTTTTAGGTTTCTGGGTTTCTGGTGCTCTGCAGTTTCCTTTCTAKGAGATGATTCATACACAGAGAAAGATTAGCTCTGCATTAGAACAACTGTTTTCTCTGTTGCCATATTTTTGTTGGTATAGACACAAACAACAACAAAAAGACAAATAATAGTTAAATACTGAAATCCTCTTAAACTTCTTTAGCAGGAAGCCAGCTGTTGGTGGTGTTATAGTTAAGAAACAAGTTTCTATTTTAGTTTAATTCTAGATTTTTT
>NW_026623336.1:1798423-1817245 GCF_030028575.1 Malurus melanocephalus
TTTTTTTGATTTGCATGATATTTGTTTAAAAGTCTTCCAGTGTGGTTGTCTCTGGAAAAACAGATGCAGCAACAGGACCTACTTTCCACTGTTGTTCTGCTATGCCTTGGCTGTTCTCTAACAATATCAGAAGAGCTACCTGTGTGCTTCCTTCTCTTTTTGTTAAAATGGATGGAAATTAATAGTTGACAGAAACACTGAGGTCTTCCCAAGCTAGGGTTCTCTTGAAGTTTTCTAGGAAACCCTTGATAACTCTTSTGCTTGGGAAGGAACAAGTCCATTTGGCTATTTTCCCCAGTTCGGGTCAGATTCAAGCGTCACAGTAAACAGTTTCCAGAAATGAAATCCAGGGTGAAAATGTGTCAGAACTAAAGTGGAAGTGCCTCAGCCCTTCTGGCTTCATCAGCAGATGACAGGATCACATTACACCACTGCTCTTCCTCTTCCATTCCCTCCTAATCCAGAGGGAGAAAAGATTCAGGGCACAGGCTGCTTTCTGCTTTATCCTGGGATCTAAAAGTAGAGTAAAAGTACTTCTATGAGATAACTAAACCTGAAAGTGGATGTCACAGCCTCCCACAGAAAGGCTCTCATATGGGCTTCTTTCATAATCAAATACAAGGAAAATGGAAGTTCAAGCCATGGAAAACATCCTGACACAATTCTCCCACCTTCCTTTGACCCTCCTGCAACGCCATTCCATTCCTCTGGGAGGAAAGTTTCCATAATAAAGGTCCCACTGTTGCCTTGATGGCCAGTTTTTAATAATGACACAGACATGGCTAAGRGSATTAAATTGGTTTTACCWCCGTATTTGGGATCCCAGGTGCACAACTCGATGGCAAAATGTGCACCTGTGTATAGCACGGATACAAGTTTTTATAGATTTCAGGAATTAGTATATCTATCTAGAATTTGCCAATAAGAAAATTCACAGTTGCAGTAATGTCCCCCTATTCTAATGAGATGAATTAGGGCTCACCCCAGATGAACTGGGCCTCACCCCAGATGAGGCCAGAGCCCAGTTTACGCCAGATGTTCCAGAGGGAAGGCTTCACCCAAGGCTGGAGCCTCGGGTTTCCTTCCTGAGGATGTTTGGTCTCTCTGCCCAGCAGAACTCCTAAACTGAGCTGGAATATCAGGCTCCAGGAATAACAAGCATGYGGGCTAAGGGGTACAGAAGGATGCATAGAGGGTACAGAAAGTGTAAAAAGTAAAAGTAAAAATCATCAGGCATCACCATGACACAGACCCAAACACCAAAACACAACTGCAACTCCCTCTCTGGGATTGCTCTCACAGCAGAACGTGATGAATGCCCCCGGCCCAGCACACTTCCCACAGGAATGCAGTTTACTTGTTCATTTTGATTTTCCAGAGGGCAACTGGAGCCAACTTGAGTCAAACATTATTCTTACTTATAAAATATATTTTTTTTTACTGATAATAGGGTTTAKCAGTTTTATTCCCATCCTCTACCACAGGTTTATTGGAAGAACAGCTCCAAGAAATGCAAAGTCTGCATGTGGTCTGTGGGTTGTAGAGGTGTTTGTGGTACAGCCTTAGATCAGCACTGAGAAAACTCTGTTTCCCTTAACTTTTTTTTTTTCAATTGGGTATTTTTGTAGGTCCAGCTAAGCTCATTGTCCTCAAGGATCRTCTGCAGCCTGCAAATCAGATGGCAGATGGCTGAAATAAATTTTCAGAGGCCAGACCAAGCACAGTCACAATGTAGAAAGTAATACACCAAGTAGGAAAATTAATGAAGAACAATAAATAATAAAAATAATTTAAAAATAATTTAAAAGCCTTTTGTTAGAGAACACTCAGTCAACTCTGTCAGAGGCTTTTAAAGCTTCAGACACATTTATCAAAACTATTTCAGCTGTCTCTGCATTGCTCATCCTTCACAGAGGAAACAAGTACATTGTTAGGCTAAAGTGCTAAGAGAAACAATCAGGAACAAAAAAAACTCGACAATTGAGATCCTGAAAATGCTCATATCATGTCACCATGTTTTAACCACCTCATTAAACTTCATCAGGGAAATTCTGAAGCAACATTCTTAGTAGATAAAAGTGTTTATAGGTTTTGTAGTTGCAAGGCTTTTAACACAAATTTTTTCAGTAGTTCCTCAATTACTGAAAATATTGACCCTCTCCTTGGAACAAGACAAAACGAAGAGTGGAATCAATTAAACATATCCTCTGACTGSCAGTCAAGAGAGGAGAGGTTTTCAATTGATCCTAAAGGAGTACTGATTGGTGAAGAAGTACCACTGCTACACTTGTTCTCTCAGGGTAAAGGAGTTTCAATATTCCCTCAGCTGTTTTGCAGACTGTTTTCTTGAGAAAATTATGCTCATACTGTCCTGCTAAGCATTTCAGCTGGAGTCCAATTTCTTCTAAATTTGATGGGAGYATAGAATTCATGTAGATATTAAGTTTGCAGTCCTGCAAGCAGGAGAACGCATCAGAAAAAAGAATCAAAACTCTGAAATGCAAGCTTGGTTTTTATTAGCTATGTTAATTTGCTCATTTTGTTTTTAGCAGCAGAGCAATTCAGCGTCAGTACAGATTAATTTATGATTATTTATTGCTTTTGAATGTAATGCCTAACACTAAGAAATCTAAAATTATTGAGTAGTTCCTGGAGTTCTTAAGTAATAAAGTGAGCTGTTATTCTCCTCTTACTCTCATTTTCTCCTTTAAAATTTAAAAGCACATTTACCCTGTCTTGCTAGTAACCAGATAATATTTTCTTTTGCCTTCTGGAAGGAGTCAGCATTAATAACTGAAAGGCCACTTTGCCTCTCACATCTGAACACTAAACCAACCTTAATCTATAAATATATAGTGGATTAAAATCTCATGATGTTACAAAGTTTAAATTTATATGTCATGAGAAAAGATAGAAGAGTGAAAGATATAGSGAAAAGACAGAATCCAGAATTTTTTTCAGCTTGGTGTCCCATATTGCTGCATTCAGTCCAGGCTCACAGGTGGCTGTGTCTCACTCCAAAGTAAAGAAAAGGGCAACAAAATTCACCAAAGAYCTCATTCATCCACTCCACCTTCACCAGTGGACAGGTGGATAATGCTCTCATTCATCAGTGTGGCATGTGAACCTTATAAGGTTAAAACCAAACACATCAAATGCAAATAGTAACAAATGATTCTCAAGGTACCTGTCCCTCAGGATACTCACTCTTTTCAGTACCTGTGTATTTTCAAATACAAATATTAAATTTACATTGGAACAGCCAATGCAACCCAAAATCTCATTTCACATCTAGCATCACCATATGTGAGGTCAGGACTGTCAGACTTATATTTCTATTTCTTAGCCTGATGTACTGTCCCTTCCCACCAGGTTGAACAGGTTTAGTCCTGGAGTCAAACAAGAGCTCAGTGACAAAATCCACTCTTATTTCGTTATTTGGCGGCTGTCACAGTGTAATTGATGTTTTTTCACAGAGGGCCTGTGCCTGTTAAAGTCCCAGCTGCAGAGGACTCCTGATAACTCCCAGCACAGTCATTAATGCAGTGGTCAATGGSTTCAGCTTTCCTGGCTGTTACTTTCYGCAATACCACGGTGTGATAAATAAYAAATGGTCCRTGCTACCCTCTCTCTTCTGAGSYTTTTTTATGCTTAGCAATAACTACCCATTCTGACAGAACTAACTGGGGCTCCTCTCCAATGAAATGTAATTTGTGGGGGGACGGAAGGTGTCTCAGTGCTGGATCTAAATTATGCAGCCTGCTTGCTTCAGCAGAGCAGAATACGACACTCCCTGCTCTGGCCAGCAAGCAGAGTTATTTTGTCCTGTCCCTGCTGCTACAGGGACCATGTAATGATTATAATATCTAATCTGTTCAACAGTCCCAGCTGGCCCTCATTCTGCTGGGCTTCCTGCAGTCTTACCTTTGAAAGCATGGGAAGTTCATAAGTCAGTTGGTGTCTGAGGACATGGAAGGTGTGATTGTGGAGCCAACGAAACCTCAAGCACTTGCTCAGTTCTGCTGGTCCCCTCAATGGGGATTCATCTACCATAGGAAGGAGATCAAAACCTCTTTSTTTGTTGCCTGTTTAAAAGAACTATCCCAATGATTTTTACAAAGGGATCACAGAGGGGAGGAAAGAAGAAAAAGAGGGAGAGAAAGACAGGAAGGTAATGAGGAAAAGCAAGGAGATATAAAGGGTTATGGCAGATAACCAAGGGATCATAGAAACACAATGGTTTGGGTTGGAAGGGACCTTCGAGACCATCCAGTTCCAACCCTTCTGCCGAGGGCAGGGACACCTTCCMCTATCCCAGGTTGCTCAGAGCCCCATCTTCCTGGGATGGGGCAGCCACAGTTTCCCYGGGCAACCTGTACCAGACCCTTCCCACCCTCACATTAAAGAATTTCTTCCTAAYATCTAAAATGAGCCAGCCCTTTTTTGAATTTAAAGTTATTCCTTTTTGTCTGGTCACTATATCCCCTTGCAGCTCCCTTGCAGACACTTTAGGTACTGGAATGTCGCTATAAGATTATCCTAGAGCCTTCTCTTCTCCAMATAAAATATCTCCTATCCTGTGGGTATTACATTATAAAAAAGTCCAGAAGGATAGCTATATAAAATAGTCTATAAAATAGTTTTGTTTTTTTTTAATACTCAGGGTGGTTTTGTAACAGCATTAAGTCCTCCTTTTCTTGTGGGAAATAGAAAGGCAGTGGGTGAACAGAACYTGTTCCTTCTCTCCTGTTTCTTTTCTGACACTCCCCAGAGGAGCAGGTATGAGCTGYTCACAGACTGTCCATTCATGTCTTCACAGGACAGAAGCAAATCTGGGGACAAAGAAGGAAATTAATATATGCAAATCCATTTGTTGCATCTGATTAGCATGTATTGTTTTAAGGATTAAGAATAAAGATTGTGGAGCTTGCAAATCCAAGACAAAATTCAGCAGAAATCCACAGAAAGCCAAGACAAAAATAACAACAATTAATTTAAAAGACAGGGAAAAKGTTATAGATCTTCTCTGTCAGAGTAGCTATCACTGAAATCTCTTGTGAAGCTGAATGTACAGTGTTGGCCACTCCTGTCCAATCAATGTTAAAAAATGATTAATTGGCATAAGGAGATGAAGGAATATATAAATAGGCTAATATGAAAACCAGATGAAAAAAACCCTTTCAAAATCTAAAGAGCTTGGCTTCAGTCTAAAAAAAAATAATCATGGTTAAAGGGAAGAAATGCTGGCTCTAAGGAGGTAATAGGGAGAAGAAAAGTGATAGAACACAAAAACCCCCAAAATCTTATAAAGTAGCTATGAATATAATTTCACTGAATACAAAAGGCTTCCAGACACCAAACACTATGGTCTGAAACAGCCTTCTAGTGGTAATAACAGGAAGTGGAAGCTGAGCTTGCCTTAATGTGCTGGTTAGTGATTTTGTACCTAAGGTTCCAAGACTCTCTTCTCTGAAGRCTAAGATATCACCTTCAATCTAATATCATATTTTTATGAAGACCTGCATTTCCAAATCAAAATTTGATTCTCACCATGTCTCAGAGCAGTGMCCTTTTCTCCTTTCAGCAAATCTTGTCCACCTCTATTAAAATAAAGGTCAAGGACARGGAATAAAAGTGAGAGTGGAAGCTGCTATTGACTATTTATGAAAATGGTCATGGTGTGCTATGAGTRAAGAAGAAGGAACAGAAACATTTACAGGTGCAAGCATAATTTTCATAAGTAAGCTGAAATCTGAGACTTCCTTCAAGAGAAAAGTAGGATTTTTTTCCTTCAAAGATATTAATGGCTTAAGTTTGCCAAATAAATGAATGATTTGGCTTAAGTATCATCTTCAAGTAACTTTGAAAATCAAAGTTCCATTTACCTTCAGAAAGATCCAGGAGCCTATGTCATTCCAATACCTCAAAAAGAAATAATTTCTCATTTATGCTGCTGTTTCTAAGAGCACCTTGAATCCGGAGGAAAAGCTATGAAATATTCCTAATATTTTGTCACTAAAGAAAATTTCTACTTACACTATTTTCAACCCGTACTAGGGCAGTGCAATATAAAAAAAAGAAAATTRCTGTTCTTGCTTAAAACATGTACATACCTGCATGATATTGCAGTTTTTATTCCATTACTTGATGTGGACACACTGGACTTGCAAGTTTCAGTCTTTATCTCACTATATGAAAGTGATTAATAACTTCCTTTCTAAATAATCATCAGTGAAGATAATATGATTTACTGCCCAGTCATACAAGCAACACCATTACATTCAGTCCCCAAAGCTGAGTKTTGGACTCATAGGAAAATATTATGCCCAGAAGGAACCATGGAGACTCTGCAATGTATATTCTACCAGCAGCAGAATTTCACCTACTGCTGAAACACATYGTGTCCTGATTTCATCCAACCCTGGACCACATTGTGTTAAATACTGCAACTTACAAAGAATATCTGGCAGTTTCTGCCCTCGAGTCCCAGCAATTTCAAAGTATGACCGAAAGGTAACTGGGAAATTTCAGAAATGGAACAATCTGTGCAGTTGAAAACTGTCAGCTTTCATGTGCTAGACATGCAATTGAATTACCTTCTTGAGCTTGATTTCACTTCCCTGAGACCAAAACAGGATGAAATCTGTAGTCATCAAGAGAAAAGCCTCATCAGCACAACAAAATGGGAAAATAACCTCAGAATAGTCCTGAGGTAAAAGCCCTTCCACTCCTGCTTATCCTTCCAAATGGCTGGGGGTGAGAAAGAACATGTTGCTAGCTGTGTAATGAGGCACAGATTGAAAATTGCTTAAAAGCCTGTGCACAGTAACAGGGTGGATTTTACCCACTGGCACTCTGAGAAAATTATTGTAATTGCACTTTTTAGTTATTTCTAACTTGGTCTCCAGGACCTTGGTAAGTGCCATTAGACATCTGCTGTGGGACTATTCTCAGCGAGCAAAGAAGACACCAAGTCTTTTAAAAATATAAATAAGTGGGAAACTCACTGGGTGGGTTTTTTTTTTTCTTCTTTTTTCTATTCCTCACAAATAACATTCTTGTTTCTTTTTTTAAACTTAAATATAATTATTATTGGTGCAGGGTGACATATGTTATTTGCTGTAATAAGCACTTTCCAGGTGAGTTGGATAGCATGTGTTCTTTTCATGTTAGCACTTATAATAGCTGAACATCTCATTAAGATGACTTTTCCAAACAATAGAAGAAAACTATGTTATAGGTTAGTAGAAGTTGAATATATAGACTCCTTATTTTCTAAATATCATAACCCATATTTGCTTTACTTTTGCCATAGTTGTGCAAGGCTACTCTTGTAAAAAGAAAGGGAAGTAGAGAAAAGGGATTGAATCCAGAAAACAGTGRATGGATTTAAAGAAAAAAAAATTTCTATTCCTGATGTCTTCACTGTGAGAGCAGAGGGAGAAGCAGGAAAGGCCTTGGTGATGTGAAGACACTGTTCAATGTCAGAGTAAATGTGAACGTCTTACCAGCACAGGTTTGATCACAGATGTGAACCACAGCTCTGCACCAGGTGATAGGAAAGATATAATAAACTCCAGCCCAACCAAACCTGTGCAAACATRTTCATAAGGGAGAGCTCAGAGGGGCAAGTCCTGAGTACCAGGCCTTTCACTGGAGATCTCTCATATCCCTGGGGGAATCCCAAATCTATCCCAGAACCTGGAGGAACCTTGGGGAGAGATGTTGCCATCCTGACTGTGGAGGAACCTGTTCTACTGCAGACATGGGAAAGAAAAATGGCACAAGCTCCTGGTAAGGCTAATCAGCTGGGATGGGAACAGTTTTCAGCCCAGCTCTTGGGTTATTTCAATTTATTGGCCAGTGCTTGCATTGCAGAATGAGTCAAGGCACACACCTACACTATTAATTGCTGTGATTTCCCCCTGGAACTGACCCTACTGGCACGAAGGGGTCAATATCAATCCTAYAAATATCTCTTGCTTTCCTAAACATTGGCTACATCCAATGTTCTTATTGGAAATGGCCCATGGACCCCTCTCTCACTGGTTAAGTGCCTGGGACTTGTCTGGAGAGTGTTGGTTGGTCCAACCCAAAACCGTGCCAGGCACCATTTTAACAAATCCACAGTGTCACACAGAGAGGTGCTGTCAAAGCCTGGGTGGGGCACAGGCACAGTTCAATGGCCCAAGAAGCTGATGTGTATTTTCCCCCAGCAGCCTGATTATCTGCTGCAGCTATTTAGGATTGCCAGGTGTCTCTGGCAAACAGAAGATATTCTGCCCCAAATGGACTCGCCCCAGTGGAAGCAGGTCCTAGAYGGTCTTTACACTTCAAATAATTCATCAGGACAGTCTTTAGCAAAAGACAAGAATTGCAGATTGAGTCCTCACCTTGCAACAGGAATTGCTGTAGACAATGCAGAGATGGAATGGCAGGAGGACAGGGAGGGATCCATCCTTCAGAAGAGTCTTGTACCCTCCCCATGTGTGCTCTGCATTTTGCCCAGGCAAGACAAAAATGTAGGGAATCAGCAGATAAAAACAACAATACTTGCAGGAATCYTTGCTTTGCTCTCCTCTGCTCTACACTGTCCCTGTTTCCACGCGTTGTTAAACTAGGACACTACATGTAAACAAAGAGCTAACTCAAACTCTCTCACTGAAACAGGCCCTCAGCCTCTTGCTTATTCCTTGAATTTTTGTTTTCCAGGAGGCCTTACCTTGGAATCAAACGCAAAGCTGCTCGTCCACAGCCTTTGAATCTTGGTGAGGCAAAAGGGAGAGCCCTGAAAGCGAAGGTAACTGCAGAAGCGCAGGAAGATATTCACTTCACAGAAATACTCTTGGGCTGTTTCCTGTGCTTTTTCTTCTCAGTTTCCCCCTGATCAAAGAGCAGGCTCCATTGCCTGCATAAAACATGAAGCCACCATAGCTGACAGCATCTCAGGCTCCACGAGCTGAGGAGGGCTGGGGAGACTTTGATGTCTACATGCTCTGAATGGCCCTAATGGAAACTCTTCCCCTGATTGCTCCACASATCCTTCAAACCGCTGCTCAGGAGCAGAACTGAAGAATTACAGTTTCCTGACTTCTTTCACTAGGTTGGTCCCTTTTTRTCCCCTGAAAGAAGCTGCCCTGACTGGCCTATCTGGAAGCAGGCAGAGGACAAGATTGATATAAACATGGTGAGGGATGAGAGGAGGAAGAAAACTTGTTCAGTGACAGCAACACAGATGGGTAAATATGGGGCAGTATCTCAGAGTGGAGAAAAACCATTCCCCAGCACTGCACGGAAGAAAGGGATTAGCTCCCAGCACTGAAGCCATGCTTCATGCTAGGCTTCTACATGCTTTGAAGCACAAGCCTGAGAAATTGAAAAGGAAACAATCCTTAATCCTGCTTTTTCACGATTTAGTGATAAAGTCAAATCCACTTTGCTGTAAGTAGCTCAGCTGTTTTCTAGAAGCCAGGCTATTTCCYGAGATACAAGGCTTTGCTTATATAAAGAGATCAACATTGTTACTGGGGTGAGGGGTGGGGAGGGGCAGGCAGAGGTGTGGGGAGAAGTTGGGATGTCCTTTGTAGAGGGCTGCCTTCATTGATTTGTTATTGCCATTGTTATTGTTTGGTTTTTGTATGATTCAGGGAGTGGTGTGCAAAAAAAAAAAAAAAAAAAAAAAACCAGGAAAGAAAAGTATTTTGTCCATTTTTACCAAGATATTATCCTGAAATTCCATTGAACAGGTCCATTTTTTTGCTTCCCATTACACAAAAAATTACTCATTACACTATTTTCCATTAAAAAACAAACCCATCTGCTGTTCTCATCCTGTTGAATATGAATGATGTAGTCCTAATTACATGACCCATCCAACTAAAAAATACTATCCACTTATTGCTTGAATGGCTGCTTAGCACACAGGTCTTAAAAGCATCACGCCAGTGCATTTCAGGGCCTAACCCAATGAAAAAGGCTAACTGCAAAAGAATAGAAAGCTATAAACAATTAAAATTCCGCATAAACACCATTAACAATAATGGATCTTTTAAATCAGGAAGCTTTTACTGATTCATCTTGAGATTAGAGGTTTTGGTACAAGAAAAAAATAGCTGGCAACAAATATGAACAGGAAAACCACTAGAATAGATTCATCCCATGGTCATTCCACTCACAATTCTGCAGCTCTGTTGATGTCACTAGGTTGATATTAGTCATCCAAGATGACATATGAAAAAATAACTTTATATTGTTGAAATAATATTTCTTTTGTTAGTAATATCTATACATTTTTTTAAATGTAGACTGAAAAGGCAGGAATTAAATACATGAATTTTAACTTCCTGAGAGCATTCTACATTCAGAAATATAATAAAAGGTTAAGATATGAACCATAGACATGTACATCATGCATTTTAATACTTAGTCAAATTTTCTTTATTAGAAAACCCTCACGGTTATTGTTTTCATTTTGTAATTTGCAAAGACCTTGGGTGAAGATTTTTTTCATGAACAGGAGGCAAAGCACTTTAAATTTCCCAAAGTGTTGAGTATTGAATGACCCGATGGAATGCAATATGCATTTTCTGCCATTGCCAAACTGCACATGATGAAGTGGAACAGCAACTTTTTATACAATTTCATGTGTTGCTGTTTATTTCTATCAAGAAAATGCAGTCCAGTCTCTTTACAGATACAGATACTGCAAATATACTGGGGCTTTAAGCTGAAAGAGTCCAGGTTTAGATTAGATATCAGGTAGAAATTCTTTACTGAGTCTGGTGAGACACAGACATAGATTGTCCAGAGAAGCTGTGGATGCCCCATCCCTGGGAGTGTTCAAGGCCAGGTTGGATGGGCCTCTGATTAACCTGGGATGGTGGAAGTGTCCCTGCCTATGGCAGGGGGGTTGGAATGAGGCGATCTTTAAGGTCTCTTCCAGCCAGAAGAATTCTATGATTCTATGAAACTGCAATTCATTTGCCTTCCCCAAATCCCTGTCAGTTTCCACCCTTGATGTTRCCCTGTTTATGTACCCCTAATTTCTCCCTTCCCTCCTGCTAWTATGGTACCTCACCTCCAGCTCTTTGTGAATCTCAGGGAACCTGAAAGCACATCATGCTCCAGACACATACAGTTCAGAGCAAACCCTTTCCCTGCCCTTTGCATCCCTTGTATCCAAGACAATTTTACTTTGCAAAGTGGAGGCAACAGGTCACTTCCAACCCGTGTGCCCCATGGCAGGCAGAAAGTGCATTTTTCCCTCTTTCATTACTTCCTCAGTGCTGTGTGCTCTTCTCCCAGTGCCATTCCAGTCCTTGAAGTCTCTCTAAGAGGGTGTCTTGCTTTTCAGTATATTCCTTTGAGCCAATGCCTATCTTTTATTGAAGCTGTTCTTTGTAATGTCACACCTTCAGAGAAATAATCCATTCAGCTCTGTACAAAGCATCTATGCCATCATAACTAACTCCAGAAAATCAGCAGCAGGACTCTCAGAGACAGTTAAAATACAGCAATGCAAGATCTTTATTATTTTCCTGAGAATTCTCTCAACAGGGATGGTGAAAMCAATAGTGATAGAACATCACTAAATTTGATTTGTCATTGTCAAAGTTAATAAGATGTGTCCTGAACTTCTGTTTTGTCTTAGGAGTAAGAATAACCCTGAGAATGACCTATCATTATTATTTTTATTACTTTATTGGATTTACTAAAWAGCATACTTTAGGATGAAATCTGGGTTGTATTGAATGAAGTGTGTAGTGTCATCAAGGCACATGAGAAATCAGGACGTGAGGTGTGTCTGAAAGCTGAAATAAACATAGCAGAAGATACCCTAAGAAAAATAAAACTACAACAAACAACCCAGGAGGAAGAAAACTAAAAAAAATGCTCTGTGGTGAATTTCTTCCTTTTGACAGAGAAKAGAAGAAAATGAACACAGAACAAAAGGGGTTGAGGGAGAGAGTGCTCCCACTCAATTTGCAGGTAAACTGCTTTTTTAGTGAGTCAGCCAGRGCTGAAATGAACTGAAATATGTCAATACAGTGGGTGGGCTGGTGCTRTGGATGTTTCATTTCCTGAGGGACTGGGGAAAATCTATTAAAAAAACAAATGATTGTAAGAAACTTGTTGACCAGGCTGCTTGTTTTTATTTTTTTTATTTTATTGATTTCATCTGTTGTGGTGGGTTACAGAATTCTGACTAATTAAAATAAATGAGTATTGCTGAGAGAAATTTGCTAAAGATTTAAAGGAAGAAGCTCTGGAAATCAGATTTCATATAGTCATAGAGTAGTTTGGTTTGATTTGGAAGGGCCTTAACAGATCATCTGTGGGCAACCTGTTCCCCTGCTTCACCACTCTCATTGTAAAAAATTTCTTCCTTATGGTCTAAATCTACTTTTTTCAGTTTAAAACCATTCCTCTTGTCCTATCACTGCATGTCCTTGAAAAAAAGCCCCTTTCCAGCCCTCTTGCAGACCCTGATTACACAGTGGAAGGTGATATAACTTCTCCTTCGAAACTCCTTTTCTCCAGTCTGAACAAACCAACTTTCTCAGCCTGTCCTCATAAGAGAGGTGCTCCAGCCCTTTGAGCATCTGGTCTCCTCCAGACAAATTCTTGTCTTTCTCGTGCAGGGGGCCCCAGAGCTGGACACAGTGCTCCAGTTTGGTATCTCAAGAGGGGAGTAGCAGGGATGAATCACCTCCCTTGACCTGTGTTTCTTTTTATGCAGCCCAGGAAGCTCTTTTTTGTCCTTAATATTTACCTTCAAGATCTGTCAAGAGAAGTCTGGATAGGGAAAGGAGAAAGACAGAATGAAATAGAAAAGATAAATTAAATTAATTAAGGAAACTCAAGTTGGACTTAAATATAGGTCAGAGCAACCCTGTTGTGATGTACTCATTCAAAGAAAAGTAGGAGCTCTATTCTTTCACTTCCTTTTTTCCCACTGTCAGAAGCAATCTTAATCTAAAAGATGAGATAAGACTTARATGCAGATGAGACCTCGGTAAATACCACCCCACCCCATCAGCAGCAGTTTGTTCAGGTTCTGTATTAATCTTTATGTTAAATCATTTGTGTCTTACTTTTTTAGCTTGAACTGTGTTTCTTCTACCCAAATCTTCCCATCATTTTTTTTTTCTCATACTCTGATTTCAAAGGACAAACAAAAGCTCCTTCAATCTTTTTTGAAAACACAGAAGCCAACCAAATCTAGATGTCAGCTTCAGAATGGCCTGAACTGAAACCTAGGTGGCAGTGGCTGACAAGGAAGAAAGCAAATGCAGATTGATTATTCTGAAATATTGCTAAAATGAGATCTTGTAATAAATTCATCTGTAATAAATACATCTGCTTTATAACTCGCATTTATAACAGCATTTCTGAGCTAAAGCTAACTTCATGTCAATGTCCTCTCCATTTTATACTCGGAAAGTATGCAGAGAAACTTGATAAGGAAGTTTTCTCATAACTATGCAAGAAAATAAAACCATGCATTTTACAAACAGCACGAACCAAGCCTGTGACCTAATCCCCAGTCTATTCAATTAGGTCTTGGCATCTTCTTTTCAAAGGACAAAAAAATCTGCAATTCAGCTGAGAGCTGTATACTGCATAAAAATGCATTTTCATGGCACATTTCATTAAGATATAATATATTATATTTTCAGGCAGGTGTCAGTGCTGTGAAATGTCAAATACTTTCATTTTTTCTATTAGTGGACTTTTAAATATTATCACAGCAACACTGCTGTTTAATTGAAATTCCCTTTGCTGTCACTCAAACAAACAGAAGGATTAAAACATCAATTAAATGGAGATTATGGCACTGTGTTACTTTGCAGAATCTGAAATGAAATAATTAGGAGTAAACTTCTGTGGAAGAAACTGCTGAGGAACTATTTGAGGAAACAATCCTGAGCTCAATATCTGAAAACTTTGTTTTGAAAAATCATTTTGCATGCATTTAATGAAGAAAATGAATGCTTTTTCTTCAATTTTTGGGAGTACATGTGTACCAAGAAAAKATAATAAATTAATAAAACAAGGGATAAAACTAAGGAACTGAGTTTTTCTCCTAAAGAAACTATGTAAATGCAGGCTCTAGCCTTGAAAACAGAGCTGAAAACAGATGCTCATCATTGCAGCTCACGCCATCCCCACAGAGTGCAGTGTAGCTACTGGGTACAGTGAAGATGATGAATGTCTAGTACAATTTAAAGCACAATTCTTTTGCTCAGTACACATAAATGYATGCTTTCATACTCCATCTCCATGCAAAATAGCCCTGGTCACTGCAGTACTGGGATGCAGAAGTCCCAGCTGATATAGAAAGGAAATTAGTCTCTTCCTGAGCTGAGTGTGGGTACATCTGTGATGATTTAGGCGCAGCTTCAGAATGGAAGATTTTCCAAGAGGTGTCTGACTCAATGCTTGAAATGGAGCTTCTCAGTTTGCCAGGCTGATGCAAGACAGGCTTTCCAGAAATCCAGGAATTTCAGAGTCATCAGCCATTTCCAAAATTTGCCATGMATGGTCTTAAAGGCTAAAAGTAGGGAAGGCTGGGAGAAGGTTTCGTATTTGAGTGAGCTCCAAGACATGTAGAAAAAAAAAATCAGTATTGACTGCCAGCTATGAAGAGTGGTCCAGTCATGCACTAAACTTTGTGTCATTGCAGTCACATGATACAATAAGAGGTTTTCAGCACATTTATCACAAAACCTGGRATTAAGGCAACATTTCCTCAAGGTGTAAACTGCTGTAGGCAATAAGCCCTTTACCCTGCRCAGCTTTCTGGGGAGGGACTGGTTCATCATGGTAGGTCCCTGCCCAGGATAAAGGTCTAGTCTTTCTTTGATGGGCTGGTTCAGTGCTCTGGCTTTCCCTGATGAAAGTACCAGCGTTCCTTCACCTCCCATTGTTCCTCTGATCTTTGCCAAGTTCAGTATATTTAATTTACTCAGCCTTTGCTCAGGTACAATATCAGTGCTAACTCTGAAGAAAKCATTCTTGGATATCCTGCAGCACRATGGTGTCATCAAACTGCACTCCTGGCTGATGCCACTGGTTTGCTGCATGATTTTATAAACTTCCTAAACAAGTTATTTCAATGTCTCCTCTCAACTGATAAAATGTGATGAATACAAATGTGTGTAGTTTTCATAATGAATTAGCTCTGTTTCTACTCCATTACTAATRGGCAAACATAATTACTAAGGTAAATTTCTAATGTTTTGAAGACTGAAGGCACCATCTTTTCATTGCTGTTGCRTCTACATCAATATCTCAGGCCTACATCCTGCTGCCTGCACTCTTCCTGTGCACACTAAAACAAGTCAGTTGCTTTTCTCTAGAATTTTACATCAACTTCTGTTCAAATTTGATAAGCCCTCTTTCATAACGCAAGTGCTGTGCACTGCATGGGTGACTGGGCATGGCAATTTTCTTCTTGCTGGAACAAAACAGGGGTGTATTTTTGATATGGGTATGATAATAGGGGGGTGGTGCCTGCAAGTTCTTCTGTGTTTTCAGTCCATCCCCCCTATCTGTGTGAACAGTGAGAAAACAAATAATTTGAAATCTTCTACCTCAATTTTCCTTGAAAAGAAAYGCTGCCATGGACTTGTTAAGCTTATAAAAAGAAATATGCCACAGGGCAGAGTGGCTTTAGTCAAAGAATTTAATGGACTAAACTTCTAGCAAGACGGTTCAGTTCTCAGAACCAACTGTGAGTCTAAAACACGGGAAGGATAAAGAGTCAGTGGGGGAGAAGATGGGCTCGGGAGGAGAGCATCCAGTCCTGTGATTCCTGTCGGGATTTCAGTGACATCAATAAACRAGTCAGAGATGTTGCTGCAGCAGATCCTTGCTAAGGGAATGGTCAACCCTGAGGAACTTTAAAGGAATGCATGTTGTTTTCTTTTCCTTGCCAACACAATTCATGTGCCAGGTATTTTGTTTCTATAGCAACRCAAATTTACTTCAAGGGACAGTTTGCACAAAAGGAGGCCAAAGGMTCCAAATGTCTGAGTACACTGATTTAGAAAACTGCGTGGGCCATCCAGCATCTACTGCTCTGGTGGGTGACCACCAGGTGTCCGCCAAAGCTGCTCTGTCAGATGGACAGGAGAGAAAATATAACAAAAGGCTTGTAGGGTGAGATAAGGACAGGAATGATCCTTAACCAGTTATCATCACAGGGGAAATTAATTTATCATCAATCGAATCAGAAACAAAACCAAATCTTAAACCATTTTCTCTGCAACTCTCCTTTCCCAGGTTCAATTTCACTCTCAAATTATCTACCTCTTCCTCTGCAGTGATGCAGGGGCACAGGGAGTGGGGGCTGCWGTCAGTTCATCACGTGTTTGTGCTGCTCCTTCTTCTTCAGGGGGAGAACTCACAGTTTCCCTCTGCTCTAGGGTGAGGTCCCTCCCAGGGGAGGCAATCACCCATGAACTTCAGTGTCAGCCCTTCCCACRTGCTGCAGAACTGCTCCAGGAGGTCCCTCCCACGAGGTCAGCCCTTCAGGAACAGGCTGCTCCAGTGTGGGTTTCCATTGGGGTCACAAATGCTGACATCAAACCTGCTCCAGCATGGGATCCTATCACCATGGGTCACAGGTCCTGCCAGGGATCTGCTCCAGCGTGGGATCCTGTCACCATGGGGTCACAGCTCCAGCGTGGGCTCTTGTCACCATGGGTCACTGGTCCTGCCAGAGATCTGCTCCAGCATGGGCTCTTGTCACCATGGGGTCACAGCCCCCTTTGGCACCCACCTGCTGCACTGTGGGGTCCTGCAGGGATCTCTACAGGGTTGTTTCTCTCCCTTATCATCCCTCCTCTCTCTGCCTGCAATTGCCTTTGTGCAGTAACTTTATCCCTTTTTTAAATACACGATCCCAGAGGTGCTGCCTCTGTCACTGAAGGGCCTTGGCCATTGYTGGGTCCATCATGAAGTTGTGGCATTGGCTCTTCTGAACCTGGGAGAAGCTTCTGGCAGCTTCTCACAGCAGTGACCCCTTGGTGCTGAAACCTTTGTGGRTCCTTCAGCCATTTCCAGAAAGGGCTATGACCTAGCCACAGGCAGCCAGGTTCCCACATAGTTTGGGTTAATTATCTTTTTTTGGAACATTTTCAGCTATTTTTTAAAATGACCACAGTTACTCTCGAGCAGAACAGAATCACAGAGCACACAAAAGTCTGAAGTTAAACAAATACATCGTTTGCTATCTGAAACTACACAGGCTGCAGAATTTAAGGAAAATAATTTACTAACTTAAATTAGCAGTTACCTGWGAAAAGAGAAATAATTACCATGCTCAGCTGAGCACAGATGATTGAAATATGTTAAATTCTAATATTTTCTGATTATTCTTTCACAAATAATGTCCTATGAAGCTATTAAAAAAAAAAATATGATGTCAACAAGAGTTCTGCCTGACTTCTGGTCTAGGAAATCAAGCCTTTGGATAAATGCAGAACAAAGGCATCTGTGTCTGAGATCATCCTGAAGTCTATCTACATGTCTTCCCTATTTCTTTTGCCTTTTTTTAATGGTTTTCATTTTCATGACTTATTTGCCASTATTCTCAGCAAGAATTGGCCAAAAAAGGTTAGTATGGAACTATTATTCCAAACACTTAGCAACATGTGACCCGTTTTACCCTGTTCCTACTGAAGCAATGYTCCTGACTTGGCAACCCATTTCTTACCTTAGGGTATTTTCCAGGGTACAGGAGGGAACAAGGGTTCTGATCAGAGATCTGATCAGGTGTCTCCTCCTGAGGAGCTGGGTCTGAAGATGTGGACAGAAAGAAGAAAGATATGAAGCCTTGGCTGAGTCTTTGATTGTCTTCCCTTTCCTATTTTTCATAGGGTCCTAATTCCCTTCCACTGGCTTGCTGCWTTTTCAACAGCTTGATTTTCCTTTCTGACTGAATTATAATGAATGTTGAGTCTTCTGGTAACAAATGGCCCAATTCTGTCTACTACATGAGCCTAAATCTGTAATTGCATTAATGGTGTCCTTYTCTTTGTTCGCAATATGCTCTTTCCTTAGTTTTAAATAAAATCACTCTCTGGAATTCCCTCCTTTTTTAAACTTTGTGCATTCATTACTCTCTCTCTTTTTCACACTCAGTTAAATAATTAGAATTACTCCCTCCTCTGTCATTGTCTTGCTAATTCTGAGGAGCTCCCAGTGTTTTTACAGAATTTTAGCTCAGCAGTGGATGTGTTGAAAGGGCATTACCATCACCTCAATATTGTCACACCTTTTGTAGAGGCAGGTCTCTACCCTTGTTATCTATTTTAAATGTCCATCATGGTCAATTTACCACCTCTTTGCTCTAAAATGAGCCTTTAGGTTCATCCTTGTAGAGTCCTCAAACATGGTCCCAGTTAACCTATGCTGCCCTGCTTTGTTTAATCATATTCTCATTTGTTATAAAATTTCTTGGTGATTTCAGTGGCAGCAGATTATGCTCTGAAATGACAATTCCACTCAAATRAATGGAAAATAAATTCTGTCTTGGGCTTAATACAGGTAGCATGTTATGCTTGGGATTTGTTGGGTTTTTTTTTTCCCTTACATGCCCTTTGGTTTCAATTTCCCTGTGTAAACAGCTGTCTATGGTGAAATAATTTGAACTTGGTGATCTTTTTTCACATTGTTCTTCTCTTCCTCTCTGTCTTTTATTTTGTATATCTGAGGACCCAAGGAACAGAGGGTCCTTTACCATCCCAGCACAAGGTTCTAGGAGAGATGTRTGGGTTTGAATTATATGGTGTCACTGTAATTCCTGTGTCTGTG
>NW_026623336.1:1818569-1830543 GCF_030028575.1 Malurus melanocephalus
TTTTTTGGTAACATTCTTGCTCCCTCTAAAGTTAACGGGGAAAGCTCTGAGTCTCAGCACTGTGATACCTTTGCACAAATGTTAGCACTGTGATACCTTTGCACAAATGTTATATACCACTCAACTTCTCCGTAAGCCATAGGAGGCAGTTGCACAGACTAAAAATGAGAACTAAAGACCACTGCCCTCTCAAGAGCCTTCTAATTTAAATATTTTGACTTTTAGCTATGGTTGCTGGATGYCTGTGAAGTGTGGGTGGGATTCTCCCCACCTAACTCAGAATCCYAGAACGATTTGTGTTGGAAGTGACCCCAAAATCATTTGGTTCCAATCCTTTACCCTCAGAGAGACCTGCAGGGCACAGAGCACTGGTGGCAAACCGGGCTAAGACAGGGCTGGGAGTGTCTGGGTTTGAGTTTTGGCTTTTGAGACACTTTCCTGCTTTAATGTCCCCTCACCCCAAACCCAGCAGGGCACTGCTGTATCCACGAGGGTGCACAGAGATCACATCCAGTTTCTTGTCTTTTGATTAAWACAGAAGGCAACAAGAGGAATCAAGAGCTCTGTGCTGTAGAGGAGTGACTTCATCTCTGTAGACACATTTCACACCCACTGCTCCAAACAGGAGTGTCACCTCCTGTGTCCCAYGGCAGCACAGCCTTCTCTGACACCTGACACGAGTGCTTTGAGACAGGCAGGGAGCAGCAGCTCCCGAGCACACAAATACACTCAGGGATGAGAACAATGCCTGGCACAGAGCTGACATCCTCACAGGCTTTGCCTACCAGCCCATTATCCTGATGTTCTTGTTGAAGAGCAAACAGAAGGTGAAAACAGGTCAAAGAACCCCGGATAACTCCAAATCTCCTGACATAATGGATTTACCAATGAGCTCGAAAAAAAAAATAGATGGAAATCTGGGAATGGAGTTTTTTAAGGGCAGCAGTGAATAGAGTCTGGTTTTCAATTTAGACTTCAGATAAGAAAATAACTGCAAAAATCTGCAAGAAATACACACAGATATTTATCTTTTTATTTAAGTGTTCAAGGACAGACTGGCTGGGGTTTTGAGCAAACTGGTCTAGCAGGGGGGTTGGAACTAGAATACCCGTAAGGTCCCTCCCAACTCAAACCATTCTGTGGTTCTCTGGTTCTCTGCCTGTTCACTGGGGACAGATGCAATGCTGACCCAYACTGGGAAGGGAAAGAGAAGGCAATCGGTGCAGGTATCACTGCACAGCCTTGGCCACTGCCCACAGCACTGCAACATCTCATGCAGTTGTTATCCCAAATATGTTCCCTCTAAAGAAAATGTCAGGAAACCTATGTCCAAAGGCTACATAAAAGCCAGATATGAAAATTCCAGATTATAGTGGGGGATCAGCCTTCTCTGTTCAGCAAAGGCAAACTAAATCCCTCCTGACATCTCCATGYCAAGGCAGGTCACCCCGTTCATAATTTGCTCTAATTGGCACAGTGACGCACTTCACCTGC
The DNA here is from genome assembly GCF_030028575.1 of Malurus melanocephalus. Lineage (NCBI taxonomy): Eukaryota > Metazoa > Chordata > Aves > Passeriformes > Maluridae > Malurus > Malurus melanocephalus. The sequence continues at coordinate 1,820,064 of NW_026623336.1, forward strand.
AGGCAAATGGCAGCTCAGAATGGTGTGAAATCCTCTGCTGCTTCTGACAAAGCATCAGAGCTTTAAAACTGATCTCTGCATCCAAAAGACCCAGTGATCAGGATAATTGAGAAGCTGTCTCTGTTGGGTACACATCGAAACCCAGGACGAGTGTGTAACAAATTATATGCATCGGGGTGCGTGAAGGTTCTTCTGCAGGGCCCTTTGAGGCTGTAATTAGTCTTTGTGTGCCACATATTTGCATAATTTCTCTGCCTGAGTCATGCAAATAACACTTTGACCCTGCAGCTCCTCACTGGAGCCATGTGCTGTTCCTCAGACAAACCTTTCAGACAGAATCTTCCAGGAGTGCATTTATTCTCTGCAATTTGGGACAACAAACGGCAAGAGGGGAGAGAGAAATCAAGTTCCTGGATATGCACCTCCAGGCTTTCTTTGATCCTATCCTAGTTTTGCAACTTGATTTTAAGCTAGATGCTGCAGCTATTTTAAGATTTAAAGGAAACTGTGCCCCAAAAAATAATAGGAAAGGAAAACAATTTTAGGAGTAAAAGGTGACTTGCTGGGTCATGAAGTCCAGTCCTCAGTCTCACAGTAAACGATGCAATTAATGTTTGGTTTGCAAAACATATTTCAAACCCTGGGGCAAAAAATACTTTCAAAGAGTCTACACGAAACTTAAATTGCACAGTGTGAGACCAAAATCTCCAAATGTGATGTGTCAAATAAAAAAAGMTGAGAGAGACGTGAGGTGTTGCCAGTGTGCTCACCTCCTGCAAAACCAGAAGTGATTTAGGAAAAAAAAATATAAATAAGCAAAAAAATACTTTATAGGTCTGCAGAGCTTTGTCCTACAAATTGCCTTCTGCCTTCAGCCTGCAAAACATTTCAAACCTGAGTGCATGCTGAAGAATTGACATTCAGATTCTAGAGGAAATTCTGTTTCACTCCCATCACCAGCATATCCCACCCTGCATCCTGGATAAACTCACATGTTGGAGGAAAATGAGGAAACAAACAGACAAACACCACCAGTAATTAAAAACAGAAAGAAATAATGAGCAGGGAAAGGAAAAGAATCAGACTTTTTTAACCTCAGCTACTGGAAGTCACCAGGGAAAACTGCAAAACATGAAGTGCAGAATAAACACAAGCCAAGCGAAGAGCAGCCAGGTGTCCTTTTAGACCTTTGACACMAGCATGTTGGTTCAAGTCCCTGGAAACCTTGTTTCAAGACTCACTTTTCCTATCTTTTATTCAGGAAACTGAGAACAACCTTTACTTCATTTCATTCCCTCTGCTGTAAAAATGCACAGAAATGTATCACCTCACACCCTCCTGGAGCAGCTGGAAGGAAAGATTCGCTTGGAGTCTGGCTGCAAAACAGTGCTTTGCCTTCTCATTAAAATAAATCACACAAAGTGTTGTCATTGCATTCCCTGGGCTTTAACAGAAACCCTCAGGTCCTTTATGTGTTAAGGGACAGGCATGAAGGGAAACTCTGCAAGGCATGTGGAGACAGCACAGAGAAAAAGGTTCAGAAAGGGAGTGAGAATAAAATTTCATTGTATCTACTTTTGAACATTCAACCTCTGGGATGTAATGACAGAGTCCCTGAGATTTTACATTCAGCTGATTAATTTGCCATCGTGAAAAACTTCAAATGACCACGCATTTAGGATTGGCTACTCTGTGTTTGTGTGTGTCCACCTGCCTTATTCCCCCATTTGGAAACAGAGTAATTAAATACAGCCTCTGGGAATGAGGTTGGTGAATTTTGAGGATTCAACAGATATTTGTAGTTGCCACTGGGGAGAGACAGATGAATCTATTTACAGACAGATGCATCTATTAATATTACATATATATATATATATATACGTGTGTGTGTGTGTGTGTGTGTGTGTGTGTGAATATAAATGTATATATGTGCCAGAAATATTCAAGAGCATCACAGTATCATATTTTTTACCTTCTTCCCTTCCTGTAATTGCTAAGCAAAGTGTCCTAAAACCTTCACATACACATCTCAGTGGGTTTTCTTTTTTTCCCAAGCTCTGGGCACTGACTCCTGACCTTTGCACCCACCCCCAGGGCAGCTGTCGGCAGTGTGTGGGACTCTGCCTGCTTCTGGCACCCTGAGATATTATTAAATATTTTACAAGGTGGTTTATTCCTGGGGAAGCCCCGGAGCCCTGAAGCTTTGCCTGGTGACTCTGAGACACGTCTTCTYCCACATCACTAGATGGCACTATTAACTTAAAATCATCGTACACTTTACCAAGACCCTAAATCCGAGTCTCAGGYAGAGAAAAGAAACAGCGAAGGGTCTGTCTGCGGGAGGGAAAGGAGGCAGAGTGGAGGCTGTTGACAAAAAGAATCTACATTTTAAATTTTGCCAGGTTCTAAAACAGTTGCACGTCTGAAAAGGGTCCAGGGCACTTAAAACCACACGAGAAAAAGCCCCAGGCTAATTTGGCTAACTTGGTTCTGCTCCCAGAAAGGTCTAAGTTTCATCCTAAATCCTGGGTGGRCTGACTCCTTCTCAGCTCCTGCCCTGGAGCCCGTGGAGTGTTTGCACCTGCGGAGGGAGGATAAATATGATGTAAACTGCCTCATTAAGTTGTTACTGTCCTTAACGCCTCGAAGCCTATGGGATCAGCCCTCTGGGTCCATTACTTTACAGTAATGAAAAAAAAAAAAAAAAAAAAAAAAAAAAAAAAAAAAAAGGTGCATGTTAGGAAAATCACAGTAAATTAAATTAAGGTCTGAAAGCAGCAGCAGTTTTCTGTCCTTTGGTGAGCTAATATTCTCTGCCTCTTATGGTTGGTTAGTGGGAGAAATTACATGCTGGTTGTTGCAGGATCCCCTCCAGTTTGGGTCAAAAAGCAAGGGCATGCATCAATTTGTTGATGTAATTAGGCTGARTGCTGCTGCTCTCCCTCTGTGGCACGTTCAGTCTTTGCTGCCCACTCTGGGCTGGTGCTGGGGTCAGTGGAGTTGTGAAATTGCTGTGAGAGTCCCCTCGTAGCCCCTGGGCTGGAAGTTTCTCAGCACTGAGTGCAGGGCCAGGACAAGAAGCTCCAGGCACACACAAAGTCAGCAGCAGAGCAGCAGAATTCATTCCAGGCAGGCTGGTGCTGGTTCCTCCTATAAAATTGCTGGCAGTGTTTCCATTGGTTTGACTTTACATTTCTGAAAAGTTTTGGGTTGAGTCCCATGCTCAGTGCTGCCTTCTGGTATCAGACAGCTTCTCTTTTCCTGTCACTGCCATAAAACAGTAAAACTCTATCAGAAATTATGGGTGAATGAATATATTTTACTGAAATAAATACTCCTGCTACCCCTATAATTTTTAGCGACAATTAAATTGGTGTGTACTCCYGGTGAGGGCAGAGCAAAGGTGGAACAACTGCTGCAGGATTCTGCACAAGGAAATGAACACTGGAAACCTGGGAGATTCAGGTTCCCAGCTCCTAAATTAATTCACGACCCTGCAGGAGATGCTTCGACTCCCTGCACAGTGAAGATGAGGAAGTAGGAACATAGAAATGGGACCTGCAAAAGACATTATCCTGAGCAGAGTGTAGCAAAACCCAAGTGCTGAGAGAGCTGCTGAAAATGCCATTCTCTCMAAGATTTTGGATTTTACTTCTGGGCTCCCCTGAGATTTAAATTTCTTCTCAGGGTTCACTTCTTTTGGCAATTTAATGCCCCAAAATCACCAAAATACTGCAAGGAATGCTCAGTTCTCCCCATTTCCATGTCTAGCAGATAGAAGACATGAGGAATTCCAGGAATTCTGCTCTGCCTTCTCGTGTAGGGAGACAGACCTTTACAATGGTGGTAAGACTCACCTTGTGAAAGAGGGAAYGCAAATTCAATTACTATGTTAATATTTTAATATAAAATGAAAGAATGAAACAACTGAGTTGTCCATGTCCTTCTCCCTTCTCCCCCTCTCTTTTCTTTCAGGATTCTTTGTTGCCTGATGATTAATGCTTCATTTTAGCAGATTAGAGATGGGATATTGAAATACATTCGGTCGTTCTCCATCCAAACTCTGATAATGTCTGAGTGGAGAACACTGTGTGACAGTGAATTTCTTATGGGAGGAATATGAAAGGTATTATATGAAGGGCTTTATTTGCTCTTTAGTTGTTATTCCTTTCTGAAAGAAAGCTCTTTGATTCTGAGGTGCTGGGGGTTTTGTGCTATTTCTGTTGGAAGCTGCAGACCACAACCAGAACAAATTGTGAGGAAGTGAGTGTATGAGGGAATGAATAATAAAAAMCGAAGAGGATTTAATAAAACGGGAAAATATTGGCATGGTAAAAGGTAAAGGCAAGAACTCAATAAAGAGTGGACAATGCATGACTGATGATGAGTGCTGTGTTGGCAAGCACTAATTCTGAGATCTCACTGTGAGGGAAAAACACTTTTCTTACAAGATACCAGGTGTGTGGGGAGGAGTGAGTTCTCAAAAGTCATGTTTAAAAAAAGCTTTAAGCAGAAGGAAGTTGCTTTTTTATTTCCTCTCCGTCCCTTGTACACATATGCACACCCGTACACAAAGCTSTGCTGAAAACAAAAACTATCTGTTATCCTCCTGTTTCTAATTCCTTTACAGATTTTCCYCACTTCTTTTTCTGCTGTTGTTGCAGCCAAAGTCTTCTGGCACTTTTGTATGGCTGTGGCACCTGCCAGGAGAGGGGAGAAAAGAACAAATCCTGCCTTTCCCTTCCATAGACCTCGTGTCAGTCGTTGCTTTAGGAGAGCGCAGCTTCTGCTTGTCTGGCAGGACAAATCAGCCTTTTCTCCCTTCCTCCTTGAGAAGTCACCCTGATCAGAGCAGTGACATCTGCTTTCAAGACCAAGTTGACTTTTGGGAGTGTTTTTCTTCAAACACTCCAAGTGTTTGAAGAAAACCCTCAAACAGGCCAAGGATGGTGACTTTCAGGAGGAAGGTGAAGGAAGGTGAAGTGTGTTAATGCCCTGGGTCCATCTTGAGCCCTGAACATTTCCCTGAACTTTCAGATCTGCCTTAGGATGGTGGGTTACATTTCACATTTGTGTTTGATTGAAGATTGGCCTAATGAAGCAGTTGCATCTATGACTGGACCAGTAATTTTTCTCACAATCCTCACAGCAAGATTTGGAGGGAGAAAAAAAAGGAAACAAAAAAGGAAAAAAAAGGGAAAAAAAGGAAAAAAAAAGGAAAAAAAAAAAAAAAAAAAAAAAAAAAAAAAAAAAAAAAAAAAAAAAAAAAAAAAAAGGAAAAAGAGGAAAATCTATGAAAGGAAATAAAAAAAAAACAGCTGCATTTCCAGATTTCTGTATCAGTCCTGCATCATTTAACAGAACTTTATTTAGGGATTTCTGTTTAGGGTTGTTTGTAACTACTTTGACCCATACACAGTAACTATTGGGCATTTTCTTTCTACAGAGCCTCAGCTGAGAGCTTCCAATGGGATTTGCAGGGAGAATAAACATTGCAGCTCATACATGTACGTGTGGGAGGGAGGGAGTGAAGGGAGCGAAGGAGGGAGGCGAGTGGGGGAGAGAAACGAAGAAAAGAAAGGCTGATTTATTTAGTAGAGTATAATTTTCTGCACACCAAATACAAGAGTGGAGATTTGTTTCTGGGAAACGATGAATCAAGTCAGATCTGGTACTTGTGCAAGGGTGACAGCCTGGCTTTCCTCAGGCAGGAGAACAAAATGGAAAGCAGCTGTGCGACAGCTGCTAATCCTGCTCTGGAAGGAATCCAGCTGATACGGTGACAGGGCTGGCACAGACCCTGTGGAAAAGAGAAGGGAATAGCCCTAGGGAAASTGTGCCCAGAGGACACAGTGCAGCACCAGTGGAGGCTTCTCACCATGCTTTAGCTGAGCTTTAATTTCCACCCACAACACTAAAATCCACTGGAGCAATAAGTAAGAGTTTAATGTGCTCTGGTTTTTATGTTAAAAAAAGGCATCAAAGCCACCTTTTCAGAGTCAGTAAGCTTAATGTTCTAGGAGTGAGGATCACTGAGCCATGGAAATGCTTAACTTTTATGTTTCTTGCCATGTAGAGAAGGCATGAACTAGGCATTGGAGGCCTAAAATTGCTCTACAGTGGGGCAAGAACTAAGTCAGTTAATAGGAAGTAGTGATGAGAACATGCAGGAAAGCCATCCTTCYTCTCTATGAGGTATCTTTGACCTAAAATTAGCTAGAAAGTCCTTGTGGGGGGACCTGGCCAGGGATGCTTAGCTAATTAATCTGAATTTCAGAGCTAGGAACAGCCTAGAGATGCTCAGCTCAGCCAAGGTGGTAACAGTTCTGGGAMAAGCATGACAAACCATGGCCAGGCACAAAGTGGTTGGGATGGGAGCAGTCAGGAGCTGTGGCCTGGGCTGGGACTCCAGGTGTACATCCGGTATCTCCTTTGGAGCAGATATATSAGAGGGATGATTTGAAGTCTCCTGGGAATGTTACAGCTCTTTTTTAGAACAGGCTAACAGTGCTGATGCTTAAAGTTCAAGTCATAGACACACAAAAAAAATCTGGCACCAGGAGGAGCCATCACTCCCACATTTTCTCAAGGGGAACCAAGGCACAGACTGACTTCAGACAAGGTTTTGGAAACCTCATAGCTGAACCCTGCTCTGCATGAAAGAGAGCAGACCCAAACCCAGGGTAACTCGCCTTTAAACATATTTTAACATTATCTTTTGTTATTAATGATTAAGAGGAAAATGAGGCCCAACATTGTGCACCCATTCCTGTGGAACTTTTGACAAGGTAAATCAGAGACAAGGTAAATCAGAGATGAGGTAAATCACTTCCATGATATGGTGGAAAAAGAATGATGAGGAAGGAGAAAAGGAAAGAACAGGAAGAGAGGAGGAAAGGGGAATTAAGCCACATTGCCAAGCAGTTTTACCTTTAGGAGAGGCAACATCCAGAATTATCTTGAAAAACCTTTGCTTTTTATCATATGGGTTTTGTTCCGTTGACTGGAGGTGTTTAAGAACAAAAAAGACTGAATAGATTTCAAATTTCTCAAAAGAATTTTTTAAGCTTYTCCATAGTAGAGGCTTGATTTATTTTGCACTGGGTTTTTGGTGTTTGTTAAGGAWAGCCCCACATTTCTGTGTGGTGACAGATGCTGCTACACATTATATAAAAACATTAATTCCTTTAAACACCTGTCAGCTGTGTCAGGGTGTAATGCCAGGCAGGTATGAATGGAAAAGTGGTGATCCAGAAAAATACACGTTCTTCTCACGTTACAAAAAGCTCTCCCACCACACCAGGAGTKCTAATGGAAGGAGCTACATTTGTTATGGCCWCCTGGGGAATCCTTTTAACCAGGCATCAGTTTAATAAAATCCTGAAATAAGCTATTGTTTACACAAAACAGATTTGTTGGGTAAATTGCTACTTGCGAGTTGTTTTTTGTCTTTTTTTTTTTTTTCTCCAGCAAAGCCCATCTGATACTATTTACATCAGTAAAACATCACTTCAGTATCAATTTCCCCTGTGAAGGAAGCTGAACCTGGGAGAAAGACAGAGAACTGTAGCGTGAAAATCACATCACCCTCTCCAAGGGGTGTTAAGTGTAATTTCCTGCCTTGAAATCCAGGAAATAAAAAAGTTATATTGATTACAGCAAATGACAGTAACTTCTATGGAAACAGTAAAATGAAACCAAAACAGACAAAATCAAGCATGRTACTACATAAATGATCATTTCTTCTATTGCTCTGGTACACCACCCTACTCTYGAATTGGAAGCCAGTGATGCCAGAGGATGTGATTGTCTCTTTTTCCTAGAAACAAGCAATAGGGCAAGAGGAAATGTCCTGAGGTTATCCCAAGGGAAGTTTAGAGGGGATCTTRGGAAACATTTCTTCAGTGAAAGAGTTGTCAAGCATTGGAACAGTCTGCCCAGGGAAGTGGTTGARTCAACATCTTGGAGGTATTTCAGAGGTCTSTAGATGTGGAATTWGGGGACATRGGYTAGTGAGGGACYCTGGCACTGCTGGGTTAATGGTTGAATTTGGTGATCTTAGAGGTTCTTTCCACCCTCAATGATTCAAAGATTCTGTAATTGCCTGACCACAGTGTCTCATTTCAGAATTCCTATCGCCAGTGTCCTGTGCCTTCTGTTCTTCCTCCACACTTTGGAATTGTACAGGGGTAGGTTTTTCAGAAGGATGAGCAGAAATCCTCTGAAGAAAATCGGTTTATGATGCTACAACCATCCATCTTGTGGAGGGCTGCATCCCCCAGGCGAGTGTTCAGTGGAAAAGTGCAACCTCCCTAAATTATAATACACTTTGTTTTAACTGAGACTGCCATCTGGTTTTAAATTAGGAAAGAGGAAGACAACCTGATTGTTCTCTAAATCTTAATTTCTTTGGGGAAGAAGAAAGTGATCTTGTAAAGGGACCCAGAATGAGAGATAGTTTGGTACTAACGCAAAGACTTAACAGCTGATTGTTTTCATTTCAGAGGTAAGAAGAGCTAAATGAACCGGTATAAAATATAGTTTTCCTGAAGCCTGAACAGGACCAAACTGATCTGTGTCCTCATTCACTTTGTCAGAAAAATGGTGCTTTTCTACATATTCAGAMGATGGCTCATTTCCTCCAAAGGAAGATCTCCTCTGCCTGTGGAGCATCATAGCATCCTCAGATCTCATTTTTCWGCTCTGGTGTTTTGCCTCAAGCCAAACGCAGATGTGAATTTAATTTGGACTGTGCAATTACATGTTATGCACACCACAGTTTTTTGCTGTTTTCTGCGGCTCCACCACTATATCTGAAGTTTCATAATACTGCTTTTAAAAATGTCTTATAAAGTGAATTTGTTTTCATCTGATRGTTGCAGGGATGCAATTGTAGCAAATTGCTGGCATAGTGAGTTTGGTGGGTGTGAAGGGATGGATCATGCCTTTCAGGGGAATGGCTCGAGATGGCAGAAGTCAATCCACGTTTTCAGATCTGCATCTCAGATGGAACCAGCAGGGGATTAAGCGCTCAGTGTCTTATCTCGATGATGACAGGTTTTTACCACACAGACGGCTGCAAACAAAAAAAGAAAAGCCTAGTGGAGCCACTACTTTTAAATGTATGCATCTGCAGTGAGAAAAATGTTCTAATATCTGCAAAGGGCCTTGTAGGGATGTAYACAAAACTGTGTTTTTGAGACAGTCTGCTGGTTGGTAATAAGTGTTTAAAAGCCATCAATGCTCCTTCTCCACTACTTTCATTTATATCCATCCAAGGCCTTCCAGCTAAAAGATACTTGTCATCTAGGACTAAAAAAATGCAGACAAAAAACCTCTTCTGAAAACAGATATCTGTGTTTCCACCTCAAGAAGTCTTCCAAGTTCATGTTGCAAATCCCAATAAGAGGAGGATGGACTTGAGTGCATCCAGAGGATTTTAGCTCTCATTTTTTTCTCAGAGTCCCCATCTCTGTAATGCAACTAAAGTTGTTGAAGAATACATCTGGTCCAGGTAGCTCAGCTCACGAGYTGCAGATGGAGACAAGAGGCTGAGAGCTGTTTGGGATAACGAAGGGCATGAAGATGGGCGATGCCAGCTATGGGAGTGGACACTGAGGGACACACCAGAAACAGGAACTGACAATCTTTTTGATATCAAATGAGATGGAGAATGTTGATGATARTGAGGAGGGTGGGCACAGAGAGGGGCAGGAGCTGCAGACTCAGGAGGAAGAATGGGACTTGCACCAGGAGACTGTGAGGGTATAAATGCCCAAGAGTTCCTTTGTTGGGGACCCTCCTTGGGGACATCCAGCCTGAACTGTTTCTCTGTTATTGCAACATGAATAAATGGATTTATGGAATAAGGCATCTGAGACTGCTATGAGAAACCTGGGTTCTAACTGGTAAGGAAAGCTGGTCTGGCTGTGTGAGGGGGATTTGTAGGGAGTAAATCCAGTGGATTTATTCACTGGAGCTGCCCACAGTGGAGGGGCTTTGGTCCCAACAGTTAAATTCTCCGGCACTGGGAGTGGGGCTGTCCAAGAATCTTGTGAATGGACAGTCTGGGAAGTTTCCTTACCAACATCAACACCATATGATAAAGACAACTACTGATTGGTTTTTTTTTTTCCTTGTGTTTAGCTTGCTTCATTTTTGAGGTGATCTGGATTTGGACATAAACCTTTCAGTGAACCAAAGTAATTTTGAACTCTATTAACTGCCCCAACAAGAATAATTGAAATACAGCAATGCTGAGAAGTCCAGGCTGTTATTAGAAAAAAAAAAAAAATAGTTTTCTTTGTATTTTAGATTCCCTTGGGAAAAGAAAAAAAATCCCAGACCATAGGAAAGAGACTTTGAATATCCTATACCCTTGAGAATCTTCTGCTCTTGTTTGTTTTGTCTCTTAATTTCTAAAATTAAGTCTACTAGGCAATAAAATCATACACCCATTAGATGGCACTGTTTGTTTCCA
>NW_026623336.1:1830634-1838542 GCF_030028575.1 Malurus melanocephalus
AGATTTGGGTTGTGTGCAAGTCCTTTGGAGTCAGGGACAAACAGACCAGTCTGCACAGAGCAGATTTGCACAGATGCTCTGGGTTCCCCTGGTTGGARCTGGGACCACTCCACACATCTAATAATAACCCCCTGTGATTGTCACTTCTGTCTGGGAGCTGTTTAGCTGGACACACATGTAATTTCAATGGTAATTTCTGCACTCCTGGATGTACAGACATCTGGCATTTCCCAGGTACAGAATGTTCTATACAKCCAGCTCTTAGCTGGACTCAGTGGGATTATTGCTGCATTTTTCTGTCACTTCCCTCTATGTGTGGCTGCYTTATATGAAAGGACAGTTGTTATAGAGTGTGCTTAAGAAGATATGAGCAATTTCCTGCTCTGTCCTTGACCCTCCCACATCCCTCCCCACCACCAGTGTCCACAAACAAATAAACAACAGAAATCCATTCTCAATGCCTCTCTTTTCCAAAGGAGTTTTTTCCAAATGCTGCCAATACATAGCTTCGTGAAGGAAAATTGGTGGGTTAGAACAAACATCCAAAATGCACAAAAGCAGATTGAACAGGGATATTTTTGGCAGCTGCGTGGAGGTAGAGTGGGCTCCGTGACAGCTGATTTTAAAAGCACTATAGTTAAGCACAAACAACAAAATGATCAGAAATAGATGGCCATCAGTTCTCAACTTTTATCAGAGGAAGAGAAATTCCTTTCCCTTACACTTTCAAAAATGTTTCCTTTCCCGTTTTTTTATTTCCCTTTTTTTTTTTCTATATTCACCAGAAAAAAATAAAAATAAGCAAAATGAAGAAACATCATAATTTTTTAATGCTGCTTTATCATACAAAATCAAACTAACAACTCCAGTAGTTTTGGAGTTGCAGGGTTAATGAACCTATGTTTGGACTTGTGTTTCTCAGCTGTCCAACCAAGAGAAGAAACAAAAAGAGTTTCTTCTCTTGTGTGTCAGCTTCCTAACGTAGAGTTTGGTGGTAAATTCGGGCTGCCATGTTTGATTGCAGAAGTTAGCACAAGAGAGTTTTTAGAAACAAAGTGATGAACATTTGAACTGCCTTCTTTTCTCAGATTGCTGGTTTTGTCAAACTTGTAGGAAAGTAAACATCTTCGTGATCTCTGTTTCTCGAAAGGGTTGTCAAGTGTTGGAACAGGCTGCCCAGGAGAGTGGTGGAGTCACCATTCCTGGAGGTGCTAAAAACCGTGTAGTTGAGGCCCTTGGGGTCATGGTTTAGTGGTGGATTTGGGAATGCTGGTATAATAGTTGGACTCAATGTCCTCAGAGATCTTTTCTAACCTAAATGATTCTATGATTCTGTTGAGGGGGAAAAAAAAAAAAAAGCCTGAAGAAGACAGGAGGGACCTTGTCTATTCAAGTGACTGAACCCTGGCAGAGTTTCCTGATTGAAGCAAATCCTTGTTACTATTATTTCAGGGGTAGCATTGCTTTTTCACATTTCTAGACCAGTCATAGGGCTTAGAAAACCCCTTCCTAGTATGTTTTGTAAATGTTGACARAGTGAGGTATAGGTAAGGTCACATCTTTCCTTTTTTTGTCTTCAGCCTTTCCACTCAGCAATCTTGCTCAAGCAAAAGCAAAGCTGCCTCATACAATGTAATCTAAAATATTGCTGCTTTTACACACTTGCATTTCACGTGACCCAGGTGGTGTGAACTCTGACCAAATCTTTCCATCTGGGCATTCAGAAACTTTCGTGTTTTATCCACAGCTCCCTGTAAGATCTGCAGGATTACAGACATTTATGAATTCTCTACCCTTTCAGGCAAGTTAGATGCCTTCAGCCATTATTCTTTAAGTTATTGCTGAGATGGGAGTGAAGGTACACATACCCTTTAGATAAGGTAGTGCACTTAAAAGTCTTCATTTAAACCACACAAAGATTAGAAGTGAAATGTTGGAATGAAACTGGGGAAATTTTCACTGCCTTCATGATCATTCATCACTTGTAAGAGAATTTTCTTCTTTTCTGATACCACATTTAACTCCGTGGTCCTCCTGATGAGAGTAAGAATTTAGACATTTAGGTATAATTCACCCTCCATGCAGTTTCAATCAAGCTCTTTTTGGTAAATCTTTAGAGGTTTCTTAAATTTAACTCAATCTGCATCCACTGTGTAAAATCTCTTCCTGCAGCAGCTGCTGCAGTAATAGACCCTCTTCAGGGACTCCTTGAGACAACAGCATCCTCAGAATTGTGGGCTTGGTTTAAATGATATGTTTTGATTTCCTGAACAGMTCTTTGATGTTCAGGATGGAAATGTCAGTTTTCCCAGTATAATTCCCCCAAGAGCAGTCATTGCAGCCCTRGAGATGGGACTAGATGTCTTCACAACAGCTCTCCCAGTTGCTGTGAATGGTAATCATCTGCTGGTCAAATCTGGCCCTGTCTGGGGAATTTTCAAGTACCAACATACAGAGTCACTGGCACACAAACATATATATAAGAAAATATATGAGACAACAAAATATATTGCTAAGATAACTCCAGCAAATTAATATAGGTACATTTAGGGGCACTGGGAATATGGAAATATTCACTGTAATTGCTTTTCACTACAAATTCATTTCAGGAAGATGAGAAGGTTGAAATGAACTGCTCTTGTAAAGAGCCTATTCACTGGGAATAAAAAAGCTAATTTTGTAGTAGTGTCTCATCACTACACTTTCTGTCTTTTCTWTATTTATTCATTTATTTTGTGGTTAAGAAAAATACAGTGAAAACTCCCAGAACAACCCTATGATTTCTTTTCTCATTTTCTATAAAATAAGTATGGAAGATCTGTGTATATAGCACATATGACACTGSTCCAGAAGAAATTAACATTTCCACTATCTTTTAAAACAAAACAAGTAGCCATCATCTGTACTTTCTGGAAACAGCAAGAAGCAAGAAACTTCAATGCTCCTTACTTTGGTGGTGAAAATACAGGTTTAAAGTAAGTTGTGGAGCTGCTGATTCAAGCTTTATTTCATTGGGCAGATGTGTACATGGCATGCAAAGACAGACACACAAAACATCTGGCCACCTCAGAAACTTCCACACTTCTTCAATTACAGTAARTAATTGAAATTGATCTGGCAGTAAAGCTTTGAAATACCTGTGGCCACTTTTCATGTCACCTTCATAACAGACAGAGAGCACCTTCCTTCAGGAAACTGCATGTTTAAAGCTAAACATTTGCTGTTATCCTTAATACAATGGACTTAAACCCAACAAACTAATTATCTCCTTTCACCTAATAATTTTCAGAGAATACATTTCTCTCATAAACTCTTCATTCTTGTGCAGATTTAATTATTTATGGYTATTGCTGAAGTATGGATGTTCATGAAACAATGGAGATATTTGGGAGTAGCACAGGAAAATGAAGTAATGGTATGAAATTGCACAAAGGAAATGGGCAGCATTAAGATCAAGAATTTGTTACTGTGTAAAACCATTGTATGCAACATGCACACACTCTCCCTGGGGAGATCAGACATTGTATTTCAATGGCTGGGGAGCTTCCCTGTTAAATTTATCCCTTTTCCTGGTCCCAGTGGGAACAACCAATGCCCAAGATAATTCTCACAGGTCTTTTGAATCATGGCATGGACATCCCCAGTCTGGGCAGACAGCTCCTCAGACATSTGTAATGGTCTTTAGGTGCTCTTCACACGGACCCATGGAGAGTGAGATGGATTTTAGAGCTTAAATCCTGCTCATCAACTGAAATTGATCCTATAATCACTTAATATCTCCCTTCTTTCTGTGAGAGACTATTAATGATCAATCACTCAAAACAATTTTCCATGTGGGGAGAGATTAGGGTGATTTGCTGAGGCCAGGGTTGCACCCCAAGGGGAGGAGATGAGTTTTGGGTGTGCAATGGCAAGCCTCTGGTCTGTTTAAGACAGAGAGGGAGGCTGCAYGCTGGGCATTGAGGCTGAAAAGAGGCAAACCCTGTGGAGATGGGATGGCTTTTTATCATGTCAACCCCTTACAGAATTCTATCAGAAAACTCTTCCCCCCTCTCCCTGGAGAAGGCCTAGAGGGTGCTCATCCATTTTGGTGGGATATAACGGGGTCAGCAGAGCCAGCTGTCACATCTTAGAAGGGGTCAAAACCCAGCAAAGCCCCCCATGACTCATTTCTGAGGCTTTCCACCAGAGGACTGAAAGCTCCCCCTCCTCAATGGAGGTACCTGGGCATTCCCACTGAGCCTGAGTATATTTTAACCCATCAAACTTTGTGTTTGTTCCCCCTGCCCCAATGAATCAAGACCATCAGACCACAGACCACCAAGTTTAGACAGCTAATACTGATGTACAATGTGAAGATTGTTTTGGAAAAGGTCCTCTTCCTCCCAAGCTTAGGTGCACGGAGGCTACTTCTGGGGAGCATTTTGATACTTCCAATAAATCTTTGTAATCTCATGTTTTATTGTCTTCTCCCATTTGGACTATTTTCCTCTTTTTAAAACATTTGGCATGCAAGTGTAACAAAATCAATTCTATTGGGATAAATAAATCCTAGGAATTACTGAAAAAGCCAGGGGCTTATCATATTCCTAAACTCCTTGGCCCAAGAGCAGAATTCTGCTCATAGTAGCACCACCAGAGTACTGAGAAACCAAATCAGGATTCAGTGTGCTATCATCTAAACCTTACCAACAAGACAGTGTAATTATGGGTCATTATTATGTGCTCAGAGTGATTATGTGTGGGACTGAGTCCAGTTGAACAGCCAAGGCCGGATTTTGTTTATTTGCTTGTAAAGCTCCTAGCACATTTCAGCCATGGTATAAAGAAGAACCATTRCCATTCCATTAAAGAAGTCTGACAGTGAAAGAACCCTGTGCAAATTGAAAGTGATATGATTGCTACAGCATTAGATTGTTCCAAAGTCCACAAATGCATCTACCAAAAAATAAGGAGAAAATAAAAGATAAGAGAAAGTCAATAGTGAAATGAACTTCAAACCCTCAAAGTACTTGTTTATAAATCCATGACATCCACATTTATTAAAACAAAGGAGGATGCTAAAAGTACAAAATTATGATGTGTCAGTTTATCTGGCAAACAGCTGCATGCTCTTTTCAAATTCCTTGCTACACACGGATTTCTGTGACTGAATCAAGAGCAAACAAAACCCATCAGGAGCACAAACATATGAATCTATTAACAAATGAAGGATATGTCTGGAGCAATAAACAAGAGAACATATGTGCATTCAAACTGGTGAGTACAAGTTCCTGGGAAAAGTAAAAAGTAGAAGGAAAGAAGGAAGAAAAGCAAGTCAGCAAGTGATCTGAAATGCTGGGAGATATATAGATTAAAGGAAAGAAGTATGCAAGCAATCTCATATTAATTTTAGCAGATTCAGTTTGAAATATATTTCTRGCCTCTCAGGAGAATTGCTGGAATTTCAAAGGTACTTCAGTGATAGGTCTGGCGGAGCCACAGTCTGGAATATTAAACTGTGGAGTTATCATTTGCACAATTATATGCATTCAAAATGGGCCTCAAAATATGCCACCAAAAAACATCACCACCCCAACAGCCATCAACAAAATTCAACACCCAAAACTGATTATTGCACTGAAGCACTTATTATCAGCCCATGACTCTACCTCCAAATAAGTTCTCAGAACTTCCTTTGTATTTTCATTTGGCTTAGCTCCTCGAGTCCACCTATGTYGTTATCTTTACTGGAAACTTCTTTWAGTGAAGGCTCTTTCTGCATAGCTGCTTTCTCTATTGAAGAAATCTCTGTTTTCTGTTTTACTGTGGTTCCTGTCTCTCCTGAGCAATTGTTGGACTTGGATGAACTTTTTGATTTTGARTGGGAAGGTTGATAACATTTGGTATGCTCTGTGAACCACAGTTCATCCATTCAMTATTTTATTTAGATAAAGCCGCAAAAAAAGTTTATTATATTACTGAAAATGGCACATATTGCTTCCATTTGTGAATATGCARATAACATTGGAGAATAGATCCTACACTGTCCCAATGCTCTTTCATWCAAAGAAAAATACATTGAGACAGAGATCACATGCGAAATCTGTGAAAATTTTAGTATAAGATGTTAGTAAAGCCTGTTCTTTCTTGAGGATAGACTTTCTTAATCTTATGACCAGTGATACTCAGAAAATTCTGTCAGAGATGATGGGATATGACTTCTCTAAAAAGATAACTAGCATGTGCCTGAAAGCAGTGAGATTTTTCAGTTAAATTGGGAAGTCTTTGGGGCATCTGCTGACTGAAGCCTGAACACTATTTTGCTGTAAGTACAGATGGCAATCTATCTAATTCACAGTGCAGAGAGAAAGTAATCATCTAAAACTGAAGAAATTTCTTTAAAAGCTTTCTGTTTTTCCCCTAGAGACACATTTTCTTAGCATATCCTTAGAAATCACCTATCATTCTGAAAACACCAATTCAACATTTAAATCCCTTTCCATGTCATCCCTGATGTAATTCTGCTGCATTTTCAGATGAAGTGTCTGAGCTCACAGTTGCACAGTGCTGCTGGAGGCAAATAGGAAAGGAAAAAATCGTTTGGAGAAGCTGTGAATGCCCTTGGAAGCAGGGAAGAATGATCCCTGGAAGAGTTCAAGGCCAGGTTGGATGGGTCTCTGAGCAACCTGATCTAGTAGAAAGTGCCCCTGCCCATGGCAGGGGGCTGGAACTGGATGATCTTTAAAGACTCTTTTAATCCAAATATTTTATGATTTTATAAAACAATAAGCCTGCTGCAGTCCTATGGAAGTGGAAGGTTTGCAAAGCACAGACAGGTTCTTCCTAATGTTTCTTGAACAGCAAACMCCTGAAGACAAAACCTATAGATAATGATGATGGAATTCACTCAGAAATTCAAACAATTACGATGGCTATAGTATAGAGATCCACACTGGAAACACTTGTGAACATTTCTGTTAGCGACTGAGGATACAAATCCTCTAGGTGCTATGAGTGTTGCCACCATAGTGAGAATGAAGTTGTGGCATTGTGAAGCACTTGAATGCCTGGCAAGGGATATTTTTTTGAACAAAATATGTTTTAATACACCAAACTGAAGGGTCAGGGTTGTGGATCAAGGAGTTTGTGCAATTCTTACTGCACAAGTGAGTACAACGTAAACTAGAGCACAACAATGCTTCATTCTGAGACAAAATAGAAGAAAATTAAAATTACCTTTTATTGTGAAGCATACCCTCGAAGTGTTTTTCTCTTTCTCCATTCATCCCAGTAAAAAGTCTTCACTGATTCATAAGTTCAACCGTGCTCAAAAGGGATTCTTCTTCTTCAAGTCCCTTGCCATGGAGGCTTTTCCTAGCACAGTCCATTCACTTTCTGCATTTGTATTGCAGACCTCTCCAAGATCTCATTKCTTCTCTGCTGAGCGATTCTCCAACTGTTCCAAGGGAAAGCCTTYTCCATCCTTCCAGCAGCTTCTTCAGCAAGCAGAATAGAGACTCCAGCATTATTGTGCCCTCCTTCGAGGCACTACCTTTTAATAGACTACATGTGCTATTCACTRTACCAAATCACTTGATAACAGATTAAATAGACCATTCACAAATTTGTCTGGAAGCTCAATTGTGTTCTCAAATCTTCTAATACCTTCTCTTGGGTTATATGGAAGGTGTAGCCAAAAGTRGGCATTCTATTACCATCTCCATAAACTGTTAAGATAAGGTCTTATCAGGGATCTTTATCCTCTCCAGGACCCAGCCCCAATAACACCCTCGGGGGGACCATCTCCACTAATGGGCCATCAAGGTCTCCTGGAATGACTCATGGAATTACCTCATCCCATTGTGGGATGCCCCGCCCAGAGGGGAGGAACTGAACCTTCCCACCTGTGCATAAACTGAGGCTTGG
>NW_026623336.1:1838670-1844082 GCF_030028575.1 Malurus melanocephalus
CAGGCTGCATTCTGACATTGTCAGTTTAAGCTGGTGTTTCTGTATTATTGGTTTTATTTTATTTTTTTCCTATTTAATTGTAGTTCTGACTTGAAGTGTCTCACAATGTATTTGTATGGGGTAAAWTCCTCCACTGGTTTGCTTTCAAACYAGCACATACCTACAAATGCTAAAAAATTGCTTGTTTATAGGTACAGGGTCCCTTCTGGTTTTGGACTCGGTGAGCACTTATTCAAGATTTCTTGCCTACATCAATATAAAGTCAGTCAACTCAAGATAGGGACAAATATTTTGCAGTGTGAGTTTGCAGATATAGCATTTTCATTTTAAGTTTCTCTTCAATTCTCTACACTTCACTCCTCCCTKTTTACTGAAATATGAATATTAATACCTTTGTTCGTGTTTACCTGGCACATGTACTGCAAAAATCAATGTTCTTCTTAGGGCGATTATTCAGCAGGTATTAATGCTTCTTCATACAGCTCATATCCATTTTCTGTTGGATTTTTTTCATTTACAAATTGAAAAACAGTAGGAAAGTGTTACAACTTCAATCACAGTTAACTCTATGAAGTTCAAAAAAGGAGAGAGAGAGAAAAAAAGAAAGAATTGAATTACAATAATAGTAATTTGAATGTGTGAAGTGCTGAATGCAAAATTGTGCAGGGTGTTGTGTGTCTGTGGGGGGGAATCAAACTGGTGTTGTATTAAGGTTGTTTGCTTCTGTCAAATGTTAAATGGCACTAGGTGATGGAAAGAGAAAACAATAAACTGTAGTTCTTCCAACCAAAATAAACTTTTTTCAAAGCTCACTGAAGCCATTTGAAATACTTACATGAAATTCATCTTTTTCAGGCATAACACGCTTCCATTTCAGCATAACATGAGCAGTAAACAATATAGCTTGTGGCTTAAAACAAAGAACAGGGATCCAGTTTGTTTCCTGTGAGAGCAGACAAGAGAAGAAGCCSCCTAAGAGAAGAAGCCTTTCTCTTCTCTTATGATACTAAATTTGAATGTCAACATTTGAACTTGATTGTTTAAATTTTTCTCTTTAAAAAAAGTGCAAACTGATACTCTTTTTTAAGAGTTGTATATAGTACTCTGCAGATCTTTGTCCTCTGATGTTATCTAAGGCCAAAAAAAAAAAATTCTGGTGTGCCTTCTTAGGAAACAGAGGGGGTGTCAAATCACTCAGACCTAAAGACAGTGTCTTAAATCTCTATATTTAGGATTTCCTGAACTGCTCTTTTCTTCCCAAGAGAGCACTCTGCTGTATAATCATCTTTTCAGGGAGACAGGACATTTGTCATTGAAGAGACAAAAAGTTTCAGATAAGTTCTTTCTGCAAACTTCAAGCAGATACACTCCACGTATCATGRGAAGTAATATAAGCTATGCAAAGCCAGAGTTATCCATAAAAGACTTTTGTCAGCATTTTCACTGATATTTGGTTAGAGGGAAGTCCAAGAAAATTATTTTTTCCCTGTTTTTACGCCAAAATTCATTTCCAGTTCTTATTTCTCTGAAATGGCCAGAATAATTCTTTTCGTGGGTGTCTAGTACATAATAAACAGCTTTCCTACCCAGCCTTAATTCATGTCCTGCAATTCATTTATAAAATCCAGACTTAAACTAGCTTGCTTAGATCAATAACACTTAATCCAAGATGTTCTTGCATTTGAAAGATGAATATCAACGTCTAATTCAACACCTACTCATTTTAGAACTTCTCTTGGGTATGATAAAGTCTCTGACCACTGCAGGAGGTGGGGATTAGGCTCAACATGGAGGTTACAACACTAAAAGAAAAGGACATAAATCTATTAAAAAACCATCATTCCTTTTCCTCCTAAAATTTTCCATTAAGAATGAAAACAGAGCTTCCAGCTACTCATTAACTTCTTTAATTTCCTAAGTGGAAGTTGGAGTAAAAAATAAAAAAAAGCTTTAGTCAAAGAGAAAATTTCTACTCATTCATCTAAATGTTTCTAATTTTAAAGACTCTCTTGACCATTTAAATACAGGCAAACTGGAGACAATTTGTTTGTGTAAAAGGCACTTTCAGCTTTTGTGACTAAAAAACAAATGGTGAAGCAATTTATCTCCTAGACTACAAAACACTTTTTTATAAACTAATCCCAAAGTATAGTACATTAGTACTAATGACTATGTAATTAATTGGTACCAGCACAAATTGTTAGGAGAGGCCTGCACTGAGACATGTTGTTACCAAATGCTTCAACTTTTTTTCTAATTTTATATTATTGTATGACCTGTCTTCTGTATTTCACATGTTGAAATAACTTAATATAGCTACAAATTAGTTGRCATTGGTGCTGAAGGACCCATTACAACAGTGCCCCACAGGCCTCTGGTATGTACATCTAATGGAAGGGCAATCATATAGCAAGTTAGAGAGAAAAATCCCCCATTCTTCTCCAGCATGACTGTGTGACAAGTTTCTCCACTCTCCTCTCCCTACCCTCCCTTAGCTTTGGTTCCTCTCATGTCACAAGCCTTAGGAGCATTTCGTTGTTAATGAGATTTTGGAATTGCAGCCTGCTCTAACTGAGGTGGCATTTGGTGGTTACCACCATCTTCAGGTACCTTGGTTACCACTTACAACCTTCTTAAACAGACAAACAAAATAAGTCCATCCTCCTTAATAACTGAATCATAGAATCATAAAATTATTTGGGTTGGAAGGGATCCTAAAGATCAAATAATTCCAACCCTCACACATGGGCTGGGGCACCTGCCCACACTGGTGCACGTGATGGTACAGGCTGCTGACAGGAAGAACACATTGTTGACCAAACAAATCTTCAGTGTAGTGAAATGAAATACAAAAAAATTCTGATAGTTTTATTCCATTGAATGYCAACAGCCCTGTTGTCAGCAGTGTRTCCCAGGAGAGAATAAAACTMCAATCTGGGAAWGCCCAGGTGCTAAAATATGTRTAATAWCAGGGATGTAGATAAATGTAGGTAGTTCTGTAGGGAGAAGGATATCAGTATGTAAAGCTGGGAACTGATGGAGAAATTTGAATAAGTGTTGTGGTAAAAGGGAAAAGSTTTGAAGAGTACTACAATTTGCTTAATCAGACTAAATTGAGAGAAAAGGAAGATCAGAGCAACAGCTTTATTGGCACATCCATACAAAGGATAAACTTCTGGTACCAGCTGTCTTGTTTCACAGGAGATGTTTTTGCAGTTTACCCATTTTGCCACAGAAAAGCTAATTTTGGCACATGCTGAGGAAAGCAGATTAAATCTTCATTGTCACTGTCTGCCTGTCTCAAGAAACAATTGCCTATGACCAATATCACACTTTGGGAGCAGCAGGGGAACATCAGGCACCATCCTTAATGAAATCTTGATTTTCTTCATGAATAAAAGCACAAAGTGACTTTGCTGAACTCTGTTCTGCCATTTATTAATTGCTATTATTTACTGCTTGGCACAATACCTAATAGGAAGAAAAGCATTTGCCTTGTTTAAATGAGTTCAGAATTGTATTATCTTGTGTGGTAAGAAAGAAAGCAGCACATTGAAAGTGTGTAATTAACTTGTACCATGAATGATGTGGTGGAAAACAAAGGCCAGTGTACAGCTAATGTGGTGGATGCAAAATAATGTACTCTCCTGCACAGCATTCCGGAGGTGTAAATTATTCCCACCATTCATTGTTTCCTGAATCATGGTTGTTATTTGGAAAATAATTTGAGCCAAAACAAAAAAAAAACCAAGCCTAGATCACATGCTTTTGTGCAGGAGAAAAAAAATCTCAGCAAAAAGGCGAATAATGTTGTCCCCACCCCCTTCTTTGTCTAGCAGAGCAAAAAATGTCAAGGATCACAGCATAGCAAACAGCCCATTTGCAGTTTAACTGCTTGACAGTCCCAGGAGCCACTTTGGAGCCATCAGCACAGCCACTCTGGCTGCATCCCGTTGGTTTTGCTCAGCCCAGTCACTTTGTGTTAACCATGTCACTCACGTTGTGCAGCAGGTCAGACAAAGCACCATGCTTTGTGTCATGTCAAGAAGCTGAAAGAAAACAGWCCCTGAAAACAGTGGTGATTTTTGTCCTTTCTTTAAGTATCTCAAACAAAAATATCCTCCCCATATGTAGCCTTTTTTTGTTTTTTCCCCCCCTGAGGATTCCTGTGGTTGTTGTCACCTCTGACCATGAAGAAATCACTGCATTCATCCATTTAATGCATGTCTGGGATGGAGAGTGGCAGCAACAGCATGGGAGGTGGAACCCTGGGACAAGGACACCAGGGCAGCCCTCTCCAGAGTATTTCCTACAGAATAATTCCAAATAGCTTATGATAAATACAATTTTTCCTTTTCTAAACCTTTTCCCAAAGGGACTAACTCACTTTCTATGGCATATTGGAATGGGATAAACACATTATTTTGCAGACAGTTTTATATGCAGCCAAAATGCTTGAAACTTTGAGACTTTCAGTCTGATAAATGCCTTCCATCCTCACACCCCTTATCTGCACATAGTCACTTCCTTCTGTAAGATGAAGTGTCTGCTTTGTCTGTGAATGGTGACTACATAGAAAGCAAAATTACCAATTCCATTATGTTTCTTATTGAAGAGTGTTGTTCAAAAAAACATTAAAAAGCAGTCAGAAATTATTCTTCAGGCACTGACAGGAATCTYCAGAGTGTATATGTGACCCAAAAGACCCACACCAGAAAGAAACTGAAAAGCTATAACTTGCCTATCTCATTACCAAAGTACTCCCTGGAGCCATCAAAATACCAAGTATAAACAGCAGTGGGAACTGGGCCATTGAAAATAAGAAGCAGATAATTTATTAAGATACAGGACCAAACAGAAGAGGAAAACAAAGGCATCATTCTCYTTTTGTCTTTCCTTTTTTATAAAAATGGCAATAAGGTTTCAGCTGCCTTCTCTCACGTGAAGACACCTGGAGTGGAGAAGAGAGAACCCTGAGCTGGTTTCTTCTCTCTAATTCTTATTCAACACCACTTTTTTTTGTTTCTGAGACCAGAGGTTCTTAGTATAACACCACTGCTACCATGCTATTATAAATAAAATCCAAGCCCCAAAAAGGAAAGGGTCTGTCCTTCCTGTCATACTAGATTTGTGCTATGGAARACATTACTTTGATAAATAGAGGCAGTTCTGTGTTAGACTTCAACAAAAATGACAACTTGCACCCTGAACCCTTATCAAAATACCCCTTCAGGTAAGAACAACAAACCAACAAAAGAACCCAAAAGCCAAAACCAAAGCTAAACAAAACACACTCCCCCAAAACTAAATAGTAGATTTCCATCCTTGATCCAGATTGTGTTTGCATTTTTCATTTACAACAGAAATAGAAACAAAGCAAAAAGAGAAGAGGAGAAGAAAAGAAAAGAGAAA
>NW_026623336.1:1844252-1851055 GCF_030028575.1 Malurus melanocephalus
AGAGAAGAGAAGAGAAGAGAAGAGAAGAGAAGAGAAGAGAAGAGAAGAGAAGAGAAGAGAAGAGAAGAGAAGAGAAGAGAAGAGAAGAGAAGAGATATTAATGGTATGCGTCCATTTTCTGGGTGGAAAAGCTGGCGGTTTGGGCCCAGGCTTTTCCAATCTTTTCCTTTGAAATAGTCCAGGGCTGACAGACTTTTCAGACCACAGCCAACAGCAGGGCAATTTTGCTCTTAGGTTCCTGAAGGAAGCAACACAGGGCTTTCCCCATACTACACCTCAGGCTGTGGATAACCTGAGCAAAGTCTTTTTTTTTTTTTTTTTTTTTTTTTTGTGTGTGTGTGTGTGTGACAGAAAATAAAATAAAATGCATCCAGATTTCCTTTGTGTATTATGACCTTAACCTGTATCCTATATTTAAAGGGTGGACCTGAAACAGTGTACACAGACATACAGTCTCTTGTCTTCTTCAGACTCTTAGAAAATACTTGGTCYTTACAACCTAGAAGGAATTTTTCAGCACCAATTTTTCCAAAGAATGAAGTGTCTTCACACTGGAAATTTGGATTGCTGTAAGAAGCTGAGTARATTAAAATTTGAAGTCCATCTCTCTCTTTCTCATAAAAATGTATATTACCTATAAAAAGATCAGTGATCCAGACAGTTCATTTTTCTCCTCTTTCCATTAATAAATACTTGGAATAAGACAGTCTCAAAACCTCARATGCAAAGGAACTTATTGCTTGTCAATCCCTATACATTAGAACAGGTTTTAATCTCCAAATAGTCCTCTGGCATTTTTAGATGTAAAATGGAGTGTGAGTTTGAGTAAAAAAGAGCCTTTGCCTGAAGGATCACATTTGGGCTGCCTGCTAATGCTACTTTGCATTTATTTCATTAGCAGCAGGACACAAATTGGGTCACAGAAGGCGTGTCAGTGCAGCACACTGCTGSCACAGCATGTCTGGCTGCTTTGTTTTCTTCACCATCGAGTCACACCTTCCCTGTCCTCTCAGGGATGTGCAACCAAGCAAGAAACCCGCAAAGAAAAGGAACAGGGTGGCAAAACCTGCCCTTAACCAGGATTGAGTTGCTACCCTGGTTTTCTCCAAGTCTCAGAGTGAATATTTGCCCAGAATAGAAGAGTGGCATTTTGTTTGTCAAAAGTTTGAATATCTAATCACATGAGATAGAAAATATGCTGATTTGGGGTCCTTCTTCAGCCAGTGAAGTAGTGATTCCTCCAGAAACATATTCTTCCCTTTGGCTGTAAAAAGAGCCTTATATTCTTCACTTAAGTAAATRTAATTAAAGGTCATTGGGAGAAACCTCTGGAGGTCTTTAACACAAATCCTTCATCAAAGCAAGTCTTTATGCCAAAGTTAAGCTGGCTTCAGACAACCTTTTCCAGACTGTCTTCAAAAAGCTCCAAAAGTGGAGACACAACATTCATCATTCTCCTGGGGAAAATGTTTTCCTCACTTCAAGTCAGAAGTTCCTTTCCTGAAGGAACACTCCTGTCTCTAATSATCCATAATACCTCTAAGAGTTTGAATCTGTGTTCTTTCAAAGCTTCTTTTCATACAATGATAGGAGCCCTTACAGTCACCTTTACCTTTCCCTTCTCAGGCAGAATAATTCTATTTCCATCAGCCTGATTTTATATACCATGTACTGAGGACTCTGATCACCTTAGTGGCCCTCCACTGGATTAAGACTGGTATGTTCACAAAAGTAATGATAATAAGTAATATGAGATCACYCCAAAGATATCAGCATTACTCAGCAACCCCCATATATGCAGGCAAGTTCAATAGTACACAGCAAAATTAGCATTTGCAATCGTACAGTTTCTTCTATTTCTAAGCTACAGCTCAGTACTGATCAAATTCGRTGAAAATCACTGCTTTTCAGAATCACACTAGGGCTGTCTTGCCAAGACCATCTAGTTTATCCTCCAGCAAAATTATGCCTGAAAATTTACAAAATTATTCTTGTTAGAAAMAAAATAAAATCCAAACAAATATGGTCCAATCTGCAAAGTGCAACTGAGCTGCAGAAACCCCAAACACTGATTTTTCATAAATCCTTTATGTATATCTAATCTGATTTTTCACCATAAGTATGTCTGTACAATCAGTGAGTAGCAAGTTTGCAAAGCATGATAAATTGRGAAAAATCTCTACATCTGGATAGGAATTTTCTAATTGCTTTTYAAGAAAGTCAGATGTAGCTCCCTCAAAACTTATGATGCAATATAGGTCAAGTAAGATCAAGCAAATTYTTTTACTTCCAGGGTCCAGTGTTACAATCATGGTTATCCCAGCAAACTTTATTTATCCATCCTGCTCCACTGCATTTAATAGATTTAAAAACATAAGAATGAGTCAATTCAGGAAGAAAGACAGGATATGATACTGGAGATTAGGTTAAGATGTAAACTAATTCCTCAGTAAAATCAAGCAATAGTTTATGAAAGAAATAAAATCACTCATGAAGAAAAGTGCATTGSAAAAAAGAAAGGGTACCAGATTATCCAGTTCTACATATTTTTATTCCTTGTCTTGCTGAAGGAGGTTGTCTCATATATATTTGTATATATAATATATCTCTAATTTGAAACACAAACATATTGTCAACTCTTTAATGTACTTTAGAAGGAGAGTAATACCCAGTGATTTTTATTTCTTTATTTGACTTGTGAGTAGTGATTCTCAGCATATTTTTATTATTTTCACGAGAGAATAGTTTTGCGTGCGGTTTTGAGCTATGAACAYGCAGACAAGCACTGACATAGACATGCACATGCATAAAGACAAAGAACTGAATATATTGCATTATCTTTCCCTCTCTTTTGGATGTCAGTGTCAACAAATAGAAAYTAAATTATTAATATGCAGACAAATTTCCCTAAATTACACCTTTAACTATTTTTTATGACAGTGCTGACAGTGTTATTACCGAGTAGAAGAGAACACCCTGCTAAACGGTATTTTCCTGCTTTTAGTATGAAACAAAGACAAAAGCTAGGGGAAGAAGAATTCTGGGTTTTTTTTTGTTTTTTTTTTTCTATATTTCTTTTGGTGATGTGCCTTTTATGCAAATATCTCATAGTTTTCTACAGTAATGGTACCATTAAATGCCTCGAGATTATTTGTAAGAGAAAAGCGTTACCTTGAGATTAAGACATAAAGTACTAAGTGCATTTTTAGGAACAGAGAAGATTTCTCTGTAAAGAAGTTAATGTTCCAAAGAAAGCTTTGTTTATTTGAAAGGTTTTATGGTTGTGCTGTTTTCTTCACTTAGCACCTTAATTCTCACGAACCATACGGCTGTCCAGATGTTTAAAATAAAAAGCCCATTTGGGTATTATCAGAGATTACTGAGAAAAGATATACAGACATGATGTTTAGCTATGCAACATAAATTCTCAGAGCATGTAGTACCCAACAAACACCATATCCTAGATCTGATGAAACTGAAAACATAAATAATAAAAACTAGGCAAAGGTCTCATAATACTATTTACCTCTTGCCAGATGCTTTCTGAAAAGAGTGTACTAGCCAGGGTGATAATCCTTTTCTATTTTCCTATTTATTTTTATTTCCTTTCACCAAGGCATTATTAGGAAATGTGCTTACCAGGGGTGAATATGTTTCTGCCCAGCCCAGATGCACTTTTCAGAYGTTCTCTTTGCTTGTAATGCCTTGAGAATAGGGTTGCCCTAACATCTAAAATACATACATTCTCCTTATTGCCYGAATCTTTCATCTCCTCTCCTCTGGGGTTGCCTAATATGCTCACCAAGCTATTATTGTTTTGCTTCAGATAGCTTGGCCCTCTTGCCGAGTTTCATTTGCTGTCACACAGTCACAAATTACAGCATTTACTTCACGCTACCTCCATTCCAAACTATCAGTTTGTGCTTGCTGAACTGGAGAACATGATGATGGATCAAGGCACATTTGCGCTAATCCATTGCAAGTTGATTCTCTAAAGAATGCGGCACGGTAGTAGTCTCTGGCATTTTCTTTCCATTTTAATTTGCTTGTGCTGTTTTCTAGTAATTGTTTGCTATCCCTGGCTTTTTTTTTTTTTTTTTTTTTTTTTTTTTTTTTTTTTTTTTTTTTTTTTTTTTTTTTTTTTTTTTTTTTTTCAGTCACAGCAGTTTGCTCTCACTTTTCTTCTTTGGCTTTTGACAGATCATAAAAAAATAAGTAAAGAAAGAAAAGAAGGAAAACAGACGGAAAAGTGATTTTTGTTTTTTACTTGTTTTTTACCTTCATAAACAAACCTTTAAAGCTAGCCAGCTTTTCTGCAGGTGTAAATCACTCTGGCTCCATTGTGCACACCATTTCATGCCAGCYGAGGCTGTAATACAGTACTTTGAAAATGCCAGTGCTGTAGCTATTGTCTAGACTTTAGTTTCAAATGTAGATGTGGATCTCCTAAAGGATTCAATTGCACCACATTACCGGCATTGACTGTCAAATTACATCTTSTGTTTCAAATCCTTCGGAAAATATTTGCTCCTTCATGTGTGAGACTTCAAGGTTAGAATGGCCAATCAATGGACATAACATGAAAATCAATTAGTATGTGTTCAAGAGCAGGTCAGTAGGAAAATCCTGAAGGGGTTGGCATTTATCTTTTACTTTATGTGCTTCCTTAGTGGGTCAGGGCCTGGATTATGTACTTCACTCCCACTCCTGTAGCTGTTGGGTCTTCACAGGACAACAGATGAGTTCTCCCTTCTTGAAGAATCCATTTTGAATGCTAATTTAACATAAAAAATATTCAATCAAAGAATCACAGGCAAGTGTCAGATCCTGCACCTGGGGAGGAATAAACCCAAGAACCAGCAGCTGTTGGGGGCTGACCTACGATGGAGCAGCTCTGCTGAGAAGGATCTGGGAGTCTTGGTGGGTGACAATGTGACCATGAGTTGGCAGAGCTCTGGGGACCAGGAGGGTCAATGGTATCCTAGGAGTCATCAGGAAGAGTGTGGCCAGCAGGCTGAGGGAGGTGATCCTTCYCCTCTAGTCAGCCATAATGAGGCCATTTCTGGATGTTAAAGATCAAGGGGTTCCAAGCCCCTGCCATAGGAAGGAACACCTTCCCCTAGAGCAGCTTGCTCAGAGCCCCATCCAATCTGGCCTTGAAAACTTCCAGGGCTGGGTAGCCCAAAATCCTTCTGGGCAACCTGCTCCAGTGCCTCACCACCCTCACAGTAAAGAATTTTGTTTTAATAACAAATCTAAGTCTAAGCACACTCAGTTTAAGGCCATTCCCCATTGTTCTGTCACTGCATGACCTTGCGTACATGCCATTCAGTCCATTCAAAAATAGTAAGTTATTTATTT
This sequence comes from Malurus melanocephalus, assembly GCF_030028575.1. Lineage (NCBI taxonomy): Eukaryota > Metazoa > Chordata > Aves > Passeriformes > Maluridae > Malurus > Malurus melanocephalus. The sequence goes on from NW_026623336.1 coordinate 1,849,614, forward strand.
ATCCAAACTCCCCCTTACTATCACATGTAACTTAGTTCTTTATGTTTGGCCTGCATCCCTGAGGTCTGTCTTAGAAATGCAAAATGTGTAAGAGGGGACCATAATTCTGCTGGCAAGGTAGGGTAAATTTGAATTTGCTGGATTTTGTGTGCAGGTCTCTGGAGTAATATTTTGCTGAAGCATTTACACTGATTCTAAAGAAATATCTTACCCAGTTAAACTCATCAAGAATTGCAAATTCTTAATGAATATGAGTCATAAGAATGTGTTGTTTAACCAGTTAAATATTTGGTAGTCTGTTTGTTTTGATTTGTTTTTTTCCACAAGTGCCAATAACTATAAAATCATCCACTGGACAATATAAAAAAAAATAACTATTTACTAGAATAAATTTTATTAATTATAGGAGAGACGGATTAAAGGGCATTGTGAGTTATGACCTAAAAAGAAGTTAATGATTCTCTAYGTGAAGAAGATGACAAAATAAATATAAATGGTTTGCTTTATTTTGAACAAGGTTCAAGCACATACACAAAAGTAGCAGCATGCTTGGTTCAATTAGCAAACAAATTAGTTGCCTCTTCAAATCAATCAGATAGCTTCACATAGGTTTGAGTTTGAAAAGAATCATTCCCAGCACTGAGTGAAAAAAAACCAGACACTTTCAGAATTTTTAAAATTTCCTGAGTCTTTGAATGCTTTGTGATTGACATTGTGATGGGTACATCCGGGACACAACAGGCCAAATTTCTCTGCATCTATGGTCAAGATTCAGCCTGCCAGAGGAAGGAGGATGGTGACATCTCAGAAAGGCATTCAGGCCACAGGAGATCTGAGATGGCTTCTGTAAAGCCTTGTCCACTGCCTTGACTACAGAGAAGTTGTACAGCAATTATAGCACTAATTCAGACACGTTAGCTAACAAGATTTCAGTGAAATTAATCCAGGCCTTTGTATCTAAACCTTGCAGTGCTCACACACAAAACCATGTCTTATGGGAGTCTCTGCCAGAACTTAGGTGGTCTGGGGAAGATGAACAGGGAATGGTTTCCTTTTCTCTAAGCATAAATTCTGCAAATCACTGAATGAAACAATTTTCTGATTCAAAACAAACGAGGTGGTGATTTCTCACCCGAGGTGAAGTTGAACTTTACCTTCAGAGGTTTTGCTCTAGATCTGGAGGCATCTAAATGCCACAGGAACTTTATTTACTTATTTACCCAAAGTTTCTCTAGCTGTTYTAAATTCCTCTTCAGCTTTACACAGTGCTTCTGTGCTGGTAGGCCTGTGATACTTTCTACCCAGGTCATTCTGCCTAATCAGGATCCTTCCCAGAAAAGCATGGTGCAGTAAAGTTTCCCACAGAATGTCTCACAAGGCAAAAGTTTGGAATGCCATTCATTTCTTCTCTCTGCCTTTTTTTTTTTTTTTTTTTTTTTTTT
>NW_026623336.1:1851120-1876396 GCF_030028575.1 Malurus melanocephalus
TTTTACATAATGACTCTCCTATGAGGTGGGAGAGTGCAGGTTGGCATTCAACTCTACCTGTGCAGATTCATTCCTACTTCTCTCATTTTCTGAATAAGCTACTTTAACCATCTAGATATAGAATAGAGAGGGAGAATGAGGGAATTTGTGCATATTTCTCATTCTCTACTCCCTCCTGGGGATAGTAATCTACTAGATAGCAAAATAATTTGAGATTCATGAAACCCAGCAGAGCACAAGTGGCAGCATAAGTCTGTAGCCTTAGTGATTAGGACCCCCTGGAGACCTAATTGACTCCTCTAACAATGCAATTGAATGTAAAAACTGTTACAGGATAAACCACACAATATTCACTCCTTTTTCATTCTGACCAAAACGTCCAGGTATGATTTCTTCTCATAAGAATGATTTTTTGATCAGACAGTGGCCATGTATAGAGATGATTTAACAGGAATGGGGTCTAACATAATGGTTTGTAGCAATAAGTTCTGGTAGTTGCTAAAGCCACTTTTGCTCACACAAATTTTGTGCTTTCCAGAAGTGAAAGAGATGGTTCTGGACTTTTCTCAAACCACAAAATTATGCCTGATCTTACCAAACACCTCAAAATGGACAAGTAGTAAGGAGATTCTGTGACCTGCTGAAGCTGCTGGGTTATGAAGACTTCCAAATAAAAACAGCAGCARCTTCCTCAAGAAGACTCCTTTAAAAGTAAATACCCAGAATTCACACATTTTGGGAAATTCAATATTTCCCTTTCCAAGCAGTTAACTGGAGCAGTTGGCAGACATGATAATCAGTACAGAAATACTGAAATATGGAGATGCCCATTCCTTTGCTAAGTACATCTTTGTGGCTTCTTTCTCTTCTAAAGCTCCTTATGATGTAAAGACKCCACATCTCCTCCAGGAAACTTAACGGTGGCAGCAGTCCATGACTGAACTGAAGATTAGAACAAATGGCCTGCAGAGATCCTTTCAAACCAGTGCTCCCATGACTCCATGAAGCCCATTCCACKGTTCCTAGAAGTTTTGTCCTGAAATTGAGGCTTAATCTTTATAAAATAGAGTCTGGCATTTCTTATCATGTCCTACATGGATAATTCTTTCCTGTTTTCAGCAGCACATTGCCTACATGAAGGTTGTTACCACTATGCTTCCAGCCTTATCTTCTTTTGGCTGAATGGTTTGATTTTTTTTTTTTTTTTTTTTTTTTTTTTTCCTAAAATTTCTGCTGCTTTGTCCTTGTGATCACTGTCCTCTGGCTTTTGTCCATAGCTCTCTTTGATGTGTAGCTCTAGAAGTGGCCTCCTCAGTGCTGAATAAATTGAAGGGATAACAGCATATAGGACTGAAGGTTGTGGCAGTGGTTTTACAGTCCTGATGGAGGGAGGGCGTTGGGGGAGGATCACTGTTCACTTATGACCCAYTGTAACTTCCAAACACTTCTCTGTGTGATGGCTGCTCCAGCAGCTGCTCCCCATTCCGAATTTTTACAGCTGATTATGACTGTGAAGTGTTATATTTTGCATGAGTCCCTAATGAATTTCAGCACAGATTTCCCAACCATATCTCCTGTGTCTCAGCATAATTTTGAATTCCAGTCTTGTTCTTGAACTTCTTGAAGCTTGTTGTCACCTGCAGATTTAATAAGTACACTTTGCATTCCATCATCTGGATCATTAGCAAAAGTATTGAAGAGCTCCAAAATGAAGGCAGACGTCTGTTGGATCCTGCCCAGCACTTCCCTCTGTTTTGACTATGAACCACAGACAAAAAATCCCTGAGTACAGCTTCCAAATATTCTTTCCACCTACTCTGTGGTAGTTTCATCTAGTCCAGATTTCCCAGGCTTATTTGGAAAAAATAACCACTAAGCCCATGTCAGAAGCCTTACCAAAGTAAAAATATGACATTATCAGCTTCTGCTGAATACACAAACAATTGTATAAAGGAAAAAAAAATATATATGTTTTCTTCATTACAAATATTGACTATCTGTGGGTTCCTGATATTTCCAAGGTATTTGGAAAGAGTTTGTTTGGTTTTACAGATCTTTATCACTGCACAAATCATGGTCACAAACTATCGCTTATCATTTCATATATTTTTTAACTGAAACAACATTAGCTTTTAAAAAATTACAGTGGATTAAATTTGTCTTAAAATTTTGTTGCAATACACATTATCTCTGTGCTAATCACACTTTAGTCTTTTGAGGTGAGAAAGATCTGTTCAACATAAATATCTAGATTTTTGAATGGAGATGCAAATCATGTTTTGTGCCTAGGCACATATAATACCTCAAATAAATTTWCCTTGAAGAACTGCAAGTTTCTTTCGGTCACAGAGTCCATTGACTGAAACAAAAAGGAGGGGAGGTGTAACTGCACCAYGGATGTTCAGCTAAGGTGTTGGCATGTTGGAATGAGTCCAGAGGAAGCCACCACCATGGAGACAGTCTGAGAGAGCTGGAGTTAGAGAAGTGAGTGCTCCAGGGAGGCCTTGAAGCACCTTCCAGAACATAAAGGAGGCTGGAGTAGGGCTTTTCATGAGGACAAGGGAGAATGACCATGAGGTGAAGGAAGGTAGGTKTAGATTAGGTATTGGAAAGAAATTCATTGTTATAAGAGTGGTGAGACACCGAAGCAGGTTGTGCAGTGAAGCTGTGGCTGCTCCATCTCTGGAAGTGTCAGGGCCAGGACGGATGGGGCTCTGAGCAACCCGGTCTGGTGAAACGTGTCCATGCCCAAGGTGACTCATTTGGAACTAGGTGATCCTTAAGGTCCTTTCCAACCCAAACCTTTCTCTGGTTGTGGTGGGTTGACCTTGGCTGGATGACAGGTGCCCACCATGCCATGTTATCCCTCCCCTTCCCAGCCGGACAGGGGAAAGAAAACAAGAATGGATACAACTCACAAGTTGTGTTATGATCCACCTTGAAGGCAAGGGTAATCCAGGTTCTTGTTAATAGATCTCGTGGGGTGGATTAGAATGAAACAACGCTGAATGATTGGTATTTGTAAATCTATAGATATATGTAGAGTTTATTTTAGAACAATTTAATTGCAATGGAAAGCAGGTAGGTAGCCATTTTGGTTGCTGTTGCTTCTTCTTCTTCTTCTTCTTCTTCTTCTTCTTCTTCTATTATTATTATTACCTTCTATACTAATATAGCAATACAAAAGCATTAAAATATTGCCTAAGAAAATGTATGAAGCAAAATAAAGAAAAAGAGAGAAAGGATAAGAGTAGAAAGATACCACCGTGCCTGGATCCTATGATGAGGCTTGATTGTTGTGAAGTGATGGTCACAGTCTTGATCCACTGGGGATGGGGAAACCCACGAAACAGGGTTCAATCTGTTCATATAAATTCAGGCTGAGTGGGATTACCCAGGTACCCTCCCTTGTGGCAGGGGTAGCTTTCAGCCCTCTGGTGGAAGGCCTCAGAAATGAGTTTAGGGCATTTTGGGGGTTTTTGGTGGTTTATGACCCCTTCTAGGTTATGGCAGCTGCCTCTAATATCAGCATAGCAGAGCCATTATGCCCTATCAGAAGGGATGAGCACCCTCAGGGTGGCGTGTTAATGTGAATGTCCTGTCTGAACGTGACCTTCTGGGGAGCAGGGGGTGTGTAAGGAAGGACAACTGGAATGGTGAAAAGCCCTATCCCACCTGGCAAGACCTGCCTTTTATCTGGCTCAAAGCCTGGATTGTACCCTCTGGTGGAGGGTGTTCTCCCCATCCATTTTATGTGGACCAAGAGGTTTTATCACCAAACCTCCAAAAGCCCATGTCTCCCTCACGAGGTGCAAACTTGACCTCAGCAAAGCTGCCTCCACCAATGTGCATTCATTTTGAGTCATTAAGCACAAACATTTCAGTCTCTCACAGGCTAAGTAGTTTGCTAAAGCAGAGTTGGCATGCACACAAGCAAGAGGAAAAAAAAAAAAAAAAAAAGTTTATTCTCTACTTCCCATCGGCAATGTTGTTCAGTCATTTCCTGGGAAGCAGGGCCTCAGCACACACAGGGGTTGCTCTGGAAGCTGAACTTTGTAAATAACAAATATCTCCCTTTCCTCCTCCTTCCTTAGTTTTGGTGTCTTAGCTGACATCCCATAGTATGGAACATCCCTTAGGTTAATTTGGGTCAGCTGGCCTGGCTGTGTCCCCTTCCAGGGTCTTGCCCCACCCTACTGAATGCTGGAGACAGAGCTGGTGCTGTGCCAGCTCTGCTCAGCAGGAGCCAATATCCTGGGGGGTCACCAATACCTTTGCAGAAGAGCACTGAGGGGCCACGGGGAAATGAGCTCCAGCTCAGCCAGACCTAGTGCAAGGACTCTGTGATATGACAAAAGAAAAAGTTTCATGGTTATTTCAGTAGCTAATTGTTTTAATGACTGAGACAGAGTAGCATGAAGGAAGTGGGTATTCTTAATTTTGCAAACAGTTTTTGTATCTAAGTTTGGATGCTAAGCTTTTAATAGAGCCAGTGTAGAAAAAATGAGCTCTGAATCACCCCCTGAGGGGTATTTTTTTATTGTTTAGGACTTCATCTAGTAGTCTAAAGCTAGGCTCTGTAATTAACTTGCATTTTTCCTTTTCTTCCATTGCCCACCAGTGCCACACCGGCCTATCCTCAACCAACTGCCCATCAGCTTCACTTTTTCAGACCTCTTATGGTCCAACCTTAATTTTGCTAGTGTACACAAAATTGAATAGATTACTGCCCAAATCACTGATTTAATTTCCCTTTGCTTTATTGTTACTCCCATGAGGGCTTAAYAGTTCATCCAAACTTTCTTTTTTATCCAGATTTATACTGGGTSYTGYTTCTTGRGGGAAATCAGGAGCTGRCAGGGCTTGCTGCACTGCAGTTGTAGGTTAAACTGGCAGCAACTCACGATCAAGTTTATAAACATTTCCAAGCATTATTTCCCACTGTTCTTTGTTGCTGTTCTTATGACATTCAGCAGTGAGGCTCTTCAGGGGATCCTCAAGGGATGCTCATTAGTGTTTCCTAATTKCTCCATGCAGAGGGAAATAACTGTACATGGCAGGACTCCACTGTTGCTTCAGCCTGTTTAACTCGTGGGGTCTTAAGTTGTAAGTGTCAAACCACRGAGAATGAGTTAATGAGAGAAAGATTAGCCTAACAACCCTGTAATATGTTATCAGGAAGGCCCCTGCTATTGCATTAAGCTTACTTTTTACAGACTAATTTCATCTTGTCTCTGCTAAACATCTACTGTTTCCTGTCTTGCTCTGYGTGCTCCCTTGTGCTGGGTTCAACAGCAGCCCAAATGCTCAAAATGGCCATATTTGTTATCCACCCTATTTCCCATCAGGGATTTGTCTCTGAACCAGCCAGTGGTATGCTTCAGGAGCAGGAAATAGCAATGTCCTCTTAAATTTTCAAGGTAGAAAACAAGAATAAATTTTGGAAGAAGAGAGATCGTAGAATCAGATTCATTTAGGTTGGAAAAGWYCTCCAAGATMACCAAGAAGAAGCCATGTAAAACTGGAAAATCTAATAGTTTCTTTAGCTGTATTTAACATATTTCTGTAATTCTGTAGCAGGATCTGATGTGGGACAATGAACTCTAACAGCATTTCATGCAGCTGAATAAAAGAGGAATGCTGCAATTTTCCATAATGCACATTTTGCATTTATCTATGTAGATCAATTTGTTTATTGATGCAATCTGAGAATTTCCTTTAAGAAGACAATGGAAATGATGAAGAGGCAGATGAAGAAGAATGAAATGGAAGGAAATAATATTAAATCTCTTACACTTTAGGCTGTCCACCAAAAAATAATGCAAACTTTAATGCCTCCACCTGCTATCTATGTGTACTTCTTTGGTGTGACAAGCACAGTTGGAATGGCTTGGCAGATACCTTGAAAGGTGACTTCTTCAGATGCTGTGTCTAAACCTGACAGGAACCATAAATCAGATATTTTATTTTGTTTCAACCACATTATTTTTCTTCCATTTAAAAACAAGAATAGAAGATCCAAAATAATGACTGCACTGATTATATTTAATCAGTGAATTATGTGATGTAGGTATTACAAAAATATTATATAAATTCCATTAATTTTTTTTTTGTTTCAACTTTAACCGAAGGACTTAGTGGAGCCCTTAAACTTGTATCTTTTTGTTCTTGATTAAAATCTTTTATAAAAACTCCTTTCTTCACCTGTGGAGCCAAACTCATTCCTCAGAATAAAGCTACCATGCAGTGATAAACTTGACCAAGTGAAAAATTGATCCATTTCCTGTTCATGTCTTTCRGAACAACAACAAAAAGTGTTACTAAATAGGTAGTAGATTTTAAAATATGACTGCTACTTCATGACATTGCAGAAGTCTACAAATAATAATAATAATAAAGTTCCTTGATGAAGAACAACTCAGTTTTCAAGATGGTCAATGTTTCTTATTTACTAGAAGTGAAAATTAACTTTGTCTCTGCTGACAAAATGAGTCAAATCCATGCTTGTAAAAAGGGCATGGCAATATATTTTATGTCTTGAAGGGGAATTAAAAGGACTGGAAGTACCTCTGTGACCTATGAAAAATACCTGGTGAAAGTACACATGCAGAGGCAAAATCCCTCATATATTCCTGTCTAAAATATAAAAGGTAGACTTTCAATTGAGGTAATCATATMATTAAATATTTGTCTTTTCACAGTTTCATTTCATGTGCAACTTTTTTTTTACTGGTGAAATAAAATTTAAAGTTAAAAAAATATCAGACTGGAAACCAGTACCAGATCCTTAAAAAAATTACATTTCAGCCACTCTAAAATTGTCCTTAGTAAGGAGAACTTTTAAAATTAACATTTCCTTTGAACAGTTTTACTTATCACRCTGGTAATTTATAATTAAAAACATGTTGCAAAATAGGTATGTGCTTCTAGTAATGGTTGTGATCCAGTGAAGTATGGCACTTAAAAATTTAAGTTTTTGTATGGGTCTGTTCAGAGCATTTTCAAATGTTCAAAAACATTTTAAACATTAAATTTAAGACTAATTACGTAAAATAGTCATGTGTCTCCTAGTAGAATCCTAAAATAATTCAGTTTAGAAGGGAACTTGAAGCTCATACAGTTCCAWCCCCCTTGTGGTTGACAGRGACACCTWCCAGTGGAGCAGGATGTTCAAGRACCCATCCAGCCTGGCCTTGGGYACTTCCAGGGATGRGGCAGCCACAGCTTCTCTGTGYAATCTGTRCCAGAGTCTCACCACCCTCTCGGTAAAGAATTTCTTCCCATTATCTAATCTAAATCTACTTCATCTTAAAGCCATTTCCCTTCATCTTGTCAGTCCATAACCTTGTAAAAAAATCCCTCTGCAGCTCTCTTGTAGCCCCTTCAGGTACTGGAAGCTGTTCTAAGAACTCCCCAGAGCCTTCTCTTCTCCAGGCTGAACATTCTCTCCCAGCCTGTTTCCGTGGCAGTGATTCTCMAKCCCTCTGATCATCTCTGTGGCTCATCTGGATTTGTTCCAATGGGTCGATGCCTTTCTTGTGATGGAGACCCCAGAACTGGACACAGCACTCCAGGTGGGATCTCACAATTGCAGAGTAGAGGAGGAGAACCTCTCCTTTGACCTGCTGGGTTCAGCTCTTTTCTTGCAGCCCAGATGCAGATGGTTTTCTGGGCTCTGAGCACACATTGCCATGTGGAGCTTTTCGAGAAAAGATCAGGCAAATGTTCTGGCCAACAGGTAAATAACTGGCCAGAGGGTATCTTTGAGGCTTCCTCTGTTAGAAAATCCAGTGCTGAGTCTAAAGAAAGAGGCAGTGGCATGTTTGGTTTGTGACTGTGGAAGAAAGAGAGGGTCTTAGTTGTAATTTGCTCATTGTATAAGGGACCTGCTGTACCTGTTCAGAGTGGGTGAAGCTGCTGTAAGTAAAGCAAAGTGTCTCTGTAATATTCATAGGCTTTTCAAAGAGTTCTCACAAAAAATGTTCAGGTTTGATCCTGAATACATCATTGTCACTGGGCCATGAAACAAATGCATGAATCCATTGCAGAGTTTTCTGACTCTGAGCCTGTCCTATGACAGGAATTAAGCTTTTATCTCTTAAAAGCTTTGACTCTTTATCCAGTAAGGCAGCTTGTTGAGCAGTCTTCATAATACCCCAAACTGACACTCCAGATCTGGAACTATAAATAAAAACAAAAAAGGAAGAAAAAAGGAAGGCGAGATCTTAGAGGGCAGGCAGAGATGTTGTTAAAATAGGGTATAGCCTTGGCTACTGGAAATACTGATAAAGATTCCATTATGGAACTTACTAATTACAGAGCAAATATAATTTGGTTTGTAAAAGTCTGTTTCAGAAGCATAAAGAGCAGGAAATAAGCCTCCAGTTTAGTCTATCAGACATTACAGTGGCAACCCCAGGCGCATTAAAAAGTTAATGTGACTTTAATAGGTCATAATCACACCAATAAAGTTTATAACCACTTTAGTAGCCAGAGTAATTTGACAAAACTATAACTTTTGTTCTTGGGGTTTGCTTCAGACCCAAAGTACAGTTAATATTTAACAGGGCAGAGCTCTAATGGAGTTCAACAGCAAGAGGCTCAGGCCCACTCCTTGTTGAGCAGCAGTTAGAGTGAAGCTGGGGCTAAAATATCCTGCTGCTCAATGTAGATGTGCACAGAAAACTTCATCTCCAGTGAAAGGGAGAGGACTGAACACACCCAGGATGCATCTCTTGTTCTGAGATACCATGGACCTCCTGGAGGTCAMGTCAAAGATTTTCTCTGCCTGCCACAGCCAAGCCAATTAATGTTGAAAATACCACATTGTTCTCTGTGCTTTCTTTTTGGCTGAATAGGCTAGAAAATGTTTCCACTGAAGGGTGATTTTTATCCCAAATCAGCTCAAGTCAATATAGTCACCTTTATCTGAAAGGTCATCCAGGTGAACTCCATCAAATAGGAAATGTTGTACAATGCCCATTTGGCACTGTAAGAATAGAGAGCAAACCAGCCTAAACAGGAGGAGATTTATATTGCTAAATAACATTAAAACTTATTTTGACGGGCAGTTGGAAAAACAGTCAATAGCATTACACTTTCCTTTGAGTGATGCTATACTCCCCTTGCCCACAGCTGAAGTGTTTATCCTTCAATAAAGTTGGCAAATCAAAGGTGGATTGGTCCCACATCCCTGCACAAAGACAGTGACAGCAGCCCCTCGTTTTCAGAAAGGTCTATATTGCATGAGAAAACATCAGGGGATTGAAGGCCTTTGAAAGGCAAAAGAGTCCCAGTCATTTGAACTTTAGTTTATCTGATAGAAATAGCTGTCAGATTTATTCAGCTTCTCTTTCTTCCTTTCAGTGGCTCTGAGACAGGGCCTATTGAGATAAGCCTGAGAAAGAGGAAGAAAGGGCAGATAGTCAGCATAAAGCAGTTGYATTGTGTAACGTGACAGAAAAGAAAGGTTGAAGAGCTCAGCTGGAAGCCTGTAGTTAATGTTTTAAATATTATCCTATTGAGCTTAAGTGCTGGCCGAAGCAATTTCATGTTAATGACAATTCAGCTTTCCAGGCATTCTGCCTGAAAGGAAAATCGTGCTGTTCATGCATTTAACACTTCTTCAGAGTGAGATGTGCCTCTGGAGGCCATGGGGGATAGAGGGGACTGGCTCCCTGATCCCAAAACACRGGGAATTTCTCCCAGTAACTCGTGAGAGGTTCCTTCCCTGCTCAACAGATGCTGAATTATGATGAACAAAATGTTGAGAACAGATTGTTCTGTTCTGATTTACCTTTAGCGCCTACCAGAATATGATAATGTGATAATATATTTTGCAGAAGGGCATTAATTAAGACTKTTCCAATTACCTTAAAGACACTTTATGAAAAATAGCAGAAGAAAAAAATAGGAGAATACATATTTATATTTGAAACTCTCAAATAAAGAAATAGTAAAACAAATCAGGATCTATCCTGACACAGTTCTGGTGGTATTTTTCTTGTAAGAGCATAGCTGATGAGGTTCCCCAAATGCATTTGAGTTTAAAATGTTTACATAGCAAACATATAACTTGAACTTAACTTCTAAGATCTGAAGCAGTTTAGATAAATGACTGAACTCAATCCTTTGCTTTTCCATGTCTTGGTTTGAAAACTTCCTTTCCTTCTGCCAGGATTAGCAGTACTGATTGTAAAAAAAAAAAAAACCCTTTACACAATTCCAGTGGGTTAGCCTTAAACTGTCCTATTTCCAGTACCCTCATTTTCAATTACAATATGTGTTTTGAGATTTTTGCTGTTTCCTCCCACGTATTTTTGGACAGTATTTAAATCTTGCTAATTATCAATTATTATTTTACCACAGACACACCAAAAACAAAAAATCATTTAACCATACTCGTTCTTAAATATTGACCAACAGAAAAACACTTCACAATAATGATCTAATGCCAGATTATGCTTAAAAACTTAATAATAGCTAATAATACCTGTGTAAGGTATTTTCTTCTTGTCATCCTTCCTTCCAATGAAGGTTTAATCCTGTGAACTTTATTCAAGTCAGTGAATATTTGCTATTTTGTTGAAGAGGTGATAGCAGAGGCTAGAAAAGAGCAATTACTTCACAACAGTATGGTAAGTTGCTGCTACAGGTATTTTTGGATGATTTGCAGTAATGAAAATGGCTTTATTATATGTGTGTAACCTGTAATTGAATGCATAAAGCATCAGCTCTGAATACAACTCAGCTGTAAGGACTGAGAACTTCCTGGCTAAATGTAAGGATCTACAGTACAGGCGTCTACACTTAATAGAATAAATGACTTTTTTCCCCTCTTAGCAGTGCATGGAAGCCTGGTCAATATTGGCAAGGAAGTTTTTGATGTGATTCAGGCTGTGTTGCTGTAAYCACCCAAGGGTCAGCTGGAGCTGCATTCACTCTGGTTGTCTGGTACAGCAGGAACCTGAGTGCTTTCTCAGTCTGGCTTTTGACATTCTGAAYCTGCAGGCCTGTGGAAGCAGAATTCCCCACAAAATGCTCCTCTAACTTAGGGAATCAGATTGCAATGCTCTTAAAAAAAAACAGAAATGTAGCCATACCCTCCAGATAAATCCATGCTGAGCCTACACATTTAGCAAACACATTGGCAAAGTAAGGAATACTATTTTGGGATAAGGAAGGACTGYTCTTTCTTATTTGTTGTTTTTTCATGGTCTTGCACAAGGGGAGCCTGGGCTACTACAACAGGACTCTGATCTTTGTTATGGAATAAAGATGATGTGTAACACCACTGCTTGTTAAAAATACCCTCAAGAAATCCCCAAGAAACAACAAAGCAAAAAAGACCAATTTCCCTTCACTTAACGAAAAGAAATAAGAAGGGAACAAWGTCTTATGTCACTTGGATGAGATTTCCTTGGTGCACAGATGTGTTTGTGGTGAAATGAACACATTTTATGCAGGGAAATCAAGTTGCTTTACTCCCGAGTTTGTCTGTGAGATCTAACRATGGCTGAAGCAACAGAGCTTTTGAAAATCTGGGGAATAATAAAAAATACTGTGCAAGACATGAATTTTTCCTCTTCCTGCCCTTTCATTTCATAGGAAACAGATGCAGGATCAGTTGGCAACCTGGCATCAGTCTGCATGGCTTGTTTTAAGAGAGCCTATTGTTCATAAAATGTTAGGGATGYAGTTGCACCACAGATGTGTGGAACTGAATTTGTTGTGACATCAATTTAATGACTGCACATGAAAGATTCAGCGGACTTCTGGTTGTGTTGCCTCAGTATATGTGTGATTGCATGAAAAAAACACTGGTAAGACACAAACCCTCTGCAAATGACTCACTGATGTTGTCTCTTGATTAAATCCACAGTTATTGAATAATATCTTAATGAAAGCAAGAAAAAGATGTGACGACAATTATCCAATATTCTCCAACCTCATGAGACATTTTGATGTTTGCCTCACCATTGGGGTTTTTTTTCTAAATCTCTATAGAAATATTGTTTTCTTTTAGCAACAGAAGGGGGGTTAAAAAGAATCTCTATCTTATTTGATATGAGGGAAACATAGTGAGAAAGGAATAYGAAAAGGCTGAGATTTTTCATGCTACATTTGTCTCAGACTTTAGCTGTGAAAACAGTTGCTCTCCAGGTCCCCAGCATCCTGAGCWGGAAGACATCCTGGGGGCAGAATGAAACCCTATAATTCAAGMGGAAATGGTCACTGACCTATACTTACACACACAGAGTCTATGGAGCTGGGTGGGATTCACCCAAGGGAGCTGAGGAAACCATCAGAATTTCTTTGCAAGCAGTCTTCAGTCATTTACCAAGCATTTGCACGTGGCTGGTTGAATTGAGATCCTGCTGTCTGAGCTGCTGAGAATTGTACAGACTGTAAAGGTAGCTTAGACACTGACTGCTGATTTGAATRTTGAAATTAAGGAGAGTTCTCCATTGAACTAATTTTGACTTCCAGTGTAAACCAAGGATTCAGTCACCTGCTCTCTGACAAAGATATATAAAGGGATTTTTTATTTATACTATTCATAGAAACATTATTTTAATCTTCAGAAATTACAGAGAAAAAACAATTCCCAGGTGGTATTTTYCCCCATTTCCTCTTGTTTTAATATAGAAAATCAGTGACAGATAACCACCTTTCACATTTGCAAAGTGCTTTGAATACAGATTAGCATGCCGAGTGCTACCCTTCATTATAAAAAGCTGAATAGTAATTAAAAGAAGAATGATAGCWTTGCCTGCAAGGTGAAAGTGCTAAATAAATATTTCTTTTACACAAGGCAAGTAGTCTCACAGAAGCAAAAAATATGTGGTGTAATTACATGGAACCCAATCAACATCAAAAKGAATGAGAGTTTCCTTCTGCCTTCATGTCTGGGCTACTCAAACACCCTTTTCAGGCTGCTGTAAACCTTTCAGCTATTGAGCCCATACTCACTTTGTGGAGGGTGAAGGGGATCCTAAACACACAACATTCACTTCCTAGGCTGAATTCACCTCCTTGCTTAACAAATTCAGGCGCAGGAATGATGTTACTGAGTACCTTTATCTTGCCAAGATGCTGGTTCAGCACTTAGATTCCACTTCAGATTTCTAAGAGACAGGAAAACAGACAAACCCCTCAAACCCCATCCCTAAGGAAGGTCCATTTGCTAGATTAATTACTACTATGTCTAATTAGTTTAGCTTGCTCTGAAGGAGAGATACCTCTCCTTTTCATGAAAACATAAAGGTATATACAACATTTCATCTGTAGGTCCTTCCTAAGCCCATGGCTAACTTTTCCTGATACCTTGCCAGCTGACTTGAAGTGCTCTTTTCCTTCTTACTGTCTAGAAAAGGTACTACCTTTATATCCAAAAAGGCAAGATCTGGAGCCTATAAAGGAAGGCACTTGCAGGGAATCCTGAATCTGCAGTATTTTGGTTAGGCCATTCAGCCAAGAGGGAAAATAACTAGTGTTGTTTAATTAGATAATGGCTGGCTAAACAGTACAGAAGTAATTTGGAGGATGGGAACAAGGTTTCAACTGTACACCTAAATAAGCCACAAGGGTTTGCACTCTGAAAGGAAAGCTGGATGTGATTTCCCAGAGGTGGATGAGCTACACCAAGGACAGATGTACGTGGAATTTCTCCTGCTGTTGAGCTGTTGATTTCTTTTGGGTTGGTATGAATGATAAAAGAAGAGCCTTATCCTCCTGCATGGGGAACACATGCACTTAACCCATCTTTAGGAAAGCTTGTCAACCCTGGAACCTTCATCTTACTCATTTTATGACTGTCATAATGCCTAGGTCCYCTTAGTGAAGGTTTGCCATCAACCCTCTTCAATCTCCTGATTCTCTTTTTCAGTTAAGCAATTATGTGCCCAAATTGCTCCATGGATCTCTATCATCGTCCTATATGCCCACATACCTATTTCAACAAAAACCGAACTGTGATTKCAGATTTTAAAAATTTCATTCACATCTTGATTAACCTAGTTTTAGGAAACTCAGGAGTCAGAACTTAGCTCGAAGTTAGTTAGGATTTAGAAAGTCATGTGTACAGGTTTGTCTCAAAACCATGGAGAGACAGAAGAGAAACAGACATMAATAGTTAGGTTGTTTGACAACTAATTTTCAGCTGTTCCAATGAGAAATAAACTAGTTTTTTAAAAAAAATCCCATTTGAATGTGGGAGTTTTCACTTCCAGAAAGTATTCCCTCTTCGGTTCTTGTATTGGGGAAGAATCCCAACTACTACCTTTCTTTTTTTTTTTTTTTTCCAATAAGACAAGTTTTGTTCTAACTGTTAGTACATTATCTTACACTCACATAATCTGTTATTTTAATTGCAAAACATCCCCCGGGTCTCACCAAGGGCAGGCACTTTATCAATAAAACGATAATTATAGCAACTTAATGAGGCCAGCCAGGAAACACAAAGAATCTTGATCCACTTGTCCGAAAAGCATGGATAATTTAGTGGAGTTTAGTCTGTTTCTGGGCTGCAATCTGATAACCCCACATTCTATAAATCACCCCATGGCAGCCCAGAGACTTCAATCCTAACTGCTGACATTGTGACTTCACAGTTGTCATCTGCAGGGTGAACGACATTCCCCTTCCCTTCCCTTCCCTTCCCTTCCCTTCCCTTCCCTTCCCTTCCCTTCCCTTCCCTTCCCTTCCCTTCCCTTCCCTTCCCTTCCCTTCCCTTCCCTTCCCTTCCCTTCCCTTCCCTTCCCTTCCCTTCCCTTCCCTTCCCTTCCTCACTTTTTTTCTGGGATCAGACAAGGACTCTGAAAAGCGAAGGTCCTCCATGGCTCACAAAAACACCAAAACCCCTGAATCTCAGCGTGGATCTCACAAATTCCAATGGACAAAGCAGATGTTGGTTTGCTCTATGGCCGCTCTCATCCTAACCTAAGAACCAGAATAATGCCAAGGAACTTGAGATTTGTTGTCAAGATGAGGTTTGAGGTTCAGCCCCTTTTCTCAAACACTTCACTTCTCCATCCAGAGTGGCCTTTTTTCTTGGTGCACTCTCCGTAGCCATGAGCCAGGTCTGGCACAAAGGACATTGCTCAGGGGRCACTTCAGAGGGGTTTCCATGCACACACAGCTCCTTTCACCTCCCTGCATGGTGACACAGAAACCTCCAGCCCTTTGTTGTACAGTAAAGGTGCCTCAAGAGCAAAAGTGAAAACCAGTGAGGAGCTGGAGGAGTTCAGAGTGCAGGAAGGAACATAAAGGGCACCACAAAACATCTGTGATGAAGGACAAAGATATCAGCTTCAGTGGCCATCATTACAAGGAGGAGGGTTGTGAGAAGGGCACATGTTCTCTGTTCTCTTCTGCACTTCCCAGGTATCACACTATTGCTATTAAAGGAGGAGAAGAAAAAATGAAAAAAAAACCCAAACAATTTAAGCAGCCTTAACACGTTTTTTCAGGCAACTCTTAATGGCATCTTCAGCAATTACATTTTACTGAAAGCCATAGATAAGCTGACACGGTTTCCAATATGCCCCTTCATTTTCTTTTTCTCTTGTGCTGGCAAGTTTTGACAAGTCACAGCTGTTGGTCGAGGATACTGAAAAGGGAGAAGGAGATAATATGCAAATATACCCAGCAGTACTGAGCAGTGAAACGAAGCACATTTCATTTACATTTTAAAACAAAGTACAATTTTAGGAGCCGGTTGCATTTATATAGGTTTGTTTGTTTGCTTTCTCTGGTCCTGAGCTTTCCTAATGTAGGCTGTTCAGTTGTGGCTCCTGCTTGGTATTTTCATCCCATTCCTCTTAAGGTATAAAACAATTAAATCTTGACTTCCAGAGCTCTCTCTGTAAATACAAAGTATATCTTAGCATGTAAAACTTTCCATTTGGAAATTTACAATTATAATTGTGAGCTCACTGCAGACCTCCAGGGCAGGATTTATACTGAATATGAAATAGGTGTGAGGGTTTGAGTTTTTTTCTTTCTAAATWGTTTGAATATGGAAACACATTTTTGAAATAGCTTGGATTTGAAGAGATATTTTTCCACTGTGCCAGAAGAGCTGCCTTCAAAATATTTTTTCCCAGATAATTTAAACAATTTTGCCTTATAAATTGAACACTTTTTAATACCCAGACTTCCACTTACAATAAGTCAACGTCACTGCCCTGATTACCTCTTCGTTATATAAATTTGTTGACTTCTGACGAATTAGTCTGAAAAAACCCAATTGATATCCATCCCAGCTTTGAGAACAAATTTAACAATGAATTAACTTTAAAATTATCCATATAATTTACAGATTTCAAAATGGACCATTATTAATAATAATAATAATAACAACAATAATAATAATAATAATTTCTGGCCAGTTTCTTTGGGAAACTCATAGGGAAATAGGAATAGTGACAGTCAACTKATGCTTTTCTAAAATGCAAAATCTTAGTCAAATTTCACTGAATGTCTTTCACTCCTAAGTTTATTTCAACAGCATTTGAGAAAGATACTCAAACTTCCTTTATTGTGGTCACAGGAGATATCTGTTGCTTGACTGACAGCAATAAATTGTTGCAAATTAAAATAAATTTGCTATTACATAATAATTTAATAACTTRTGAAATATTTAGCTATTTTAAATGAATGAACAGACAACCAGCAACAGTGGCTAATAAGTTCAAGAAGCCTTTGAATCTGGGCAACTGGGTAGTCTCAGTCACCAGATAATGTTTCTCAATCAAAACAACTTTATGTTGTGGTATAGACAAACACATAAAAGCACAGAGAGGATTTTGAATCTTCCACACTCTGGGTATTTTCTTTATTTTATTCTATTAATTTTTTTTCCACCTCATTTGTGCTTTTCTTCAAAGCTAGCAAGTTTAAGCTGTGAAAAATGGATCAATGCAACCGATGGTTTCAAGAGTAATAGCACAGAAGAAACAGAAAACRAAAAGAGTGTGTGAGTCAGAGCTCGGAACAACATCCATTTAACTTTGGAAATAATAGCAATTTCTTAATAAGTAATCYTGTCTTGTGGGAAAGGAATTTCTAACTTACAGGACTAAGGGCTGAGACAATAAAGCAAAATCCAAAACATGTACAAAAAATTAAGTTTTTCTCCCTTTATATCTCTCTATTGTTTTATATAAATCTATGTATATGCATAGATATAAAGATCTGATTTATATTTCTACCCTTGTTCAGACTAGTTTGATACTAAATTGAATTAACTGATTTTCTGGACTTGTTGMCTACTTTTCATATGCAAGTTTGAGTATCTTTCTCACTTTACAATTTTTTATTTTAATTTTATATTTTCCCAAAYAAGCTGTTCTGTTTCTGGTAAACTTATAATTTCATATATTTTTATTCATTGGAAGGTAGAGTATTTATATTACAAGAATGACATGGACTGGATAATAATGAGGAGAGATACTCCCAATTAGTGGGAGACAAAAATATTTTTTCTTTTACATTGGATTAAAATTTGAGCATATTTTTCAAGAGACAACAACCAAGATAATTCCCAAACTTTTTATTATGCAACAAAATAATATTGTTGCAAATTACCACATTATCTCTATGCATGTCCTTTACGTCACTTCTCACTACAGGAAAAGGTGAGCAATATGTTTTCAGCCCAAGAACAAAAATAATTAGAAAATACTTCTCAGAAGCTGTTCTTATATTTCTAAAAATATTTTATGTCCCCCCCAAAAAAAAAGAAAAGGACAAGTCATAGAAATGCCCAGAAAAGGCATTTCGAAATAGACAACACAAAAACCTCAGAACTGAGAGATCCATGTTCACATCTTCCTTATTTCTGAAAGACTTTGAACCCACATTACCCATTTCCCCAGAGTGTGCTSTAATCTTATGTGGTATTTTCAGCATCTCCTCAGAGTTTATTCCATATTCAACTCTATTAAATATTCACTAGATCAGTACTGCAACACAAATGTACCCTTTGGGTGTGCTGTTGGCCAGGATACGTGGTCATTCCTTCTACTGCTRACTTTCTGCTGCTCAATCTCAATGTTGGCTAACTAGGGGTAAATGAAGACATTTTGGCATCCACCATTTTAGGAATTTAGTTGGTTTTGGTCTTGGATTTGTCTGTTTTCTTTTTCCTGCAAGTCTTTATTTCAGAAATATCCATATCCTTTGAAAATTACTAATGGAGTTATTTTCAGTATTTTCAAAAATGTCTTTTTTTTTATTTTTACAGAATTATTCAGTGAGTTTAAACTAAATTCTGGAACCTCTTAAATTACAYTTTTTTACTATGTACTTAATCAACTTAAGGCACTGATTTTCCCTTTACTTTTATTTATGAAGACAAGAGGCAATGGGCAGGAACTGCTGTGCAGGAAGTTCCCCCTGAATGTCAGGAAGAACATCTTCATTGTGCAGTGGCCAAGCACTGAACAGGTTGCCCAGAAARGATATTCAGTCTCCTTCACTGGAGATATTCCAGAACTGTCTGGACACAATYCCGTGCCCTGAATTCTGGGATGACCCTGCTTGAATTGGGAGGYTGGAGCCGATGACCCCACTGTGGTCCCTTCCAGCCTGACCCTTTCCATAATTCTGTATGTGCTATTTTTGGTTACACATTTAAGGAAGAAAATATAAATCAATCTGAATGGACCTTTGCAAAAAGCTAAAAACTGGGAAAAAAAAAAAAAAAGGAAAAAAAGCCCCCAAAAAACCAGCAAAACTGCCACAACCTGATTAACAGAAAAAAATATCTAATATGCCAAAAGCAGTTTGGGCAATTTTCTCATTCCATCACAAGTAMTAAAAAACTCAACTCATTTTTAGAACACTGTTTATTGACAATTTGTGACAAAATAAATGTCATTCTGTAGACAAGAAATAGCTCAGTGAGTGTTGTTGTACATTAATCTGGAGGTTTAGGGTCTTATTTTTTTATTTGCACAAAAAAAAATTGATGACATTCATTTATCTTAGATATATGAACATGGACTGCAGTTTAGATGAGAAATTTCAGTTTTTGCAATTAGTAATTCCAAGTGAAAGAAATACATAGCATTTAAATGATGTGGTAAAGGTCAATTTACATGGAAACTGAAGTTTTTAATTTGTCAGAACCATGACCAGATTTGTCATGTTCCCCTCAGCCAGGCTCTCGCAGTGGGCTTCAGTCTTCCTTCTGCATCAGTTTCTGACCAGGGGACAAGTTCTGTGCTTGGGGACTCCAATCAAATCTAGGGACCCATCAGGTTAATGCAGTAGAACAGTTGGTGAACATCACCTGTACAGTACAGGCTGAGCTGCAGCAACTTTTTAAACTTTTCAGTGATATATATACTTTTTAAAAAGAGGAAAATCTATAGAAAGCAGAATTTTACCCGTCTGTTTTTTGTTTATTTTTTAAATTCAAAAATCAGACACTGTTACAATGGTTTCTCTTTCACAAGCCTCTAGTCACGGTGTGAGAGGTTTTCAGTTTCCTCTGATGAAGGCAGATGCTGGGTCACATCCTCCTTACTGCAAAACCAACCCACCACYACACAGGCAGGTCCCAGATTCAGGTGTTCAATTAACCCAACAAATCTATCTCAGCCAACCTTACAGCAATATCCCTAACAGCTTTTATAAATCTACTCTCCTGTGCTTTTCTGGAGGAAGTGAGGGAGTGCAGTTGGTTCTGGAAATGGGACAAGAGGATGAAAGGCATTGCTTTAATATTTGTCTTTGTTTCTCATTACTTAAATCTACTTTAACTGGCAATAATTTAAATTATTTCAACAAATCTGAGTCTGTTTCTTTCTGTGACAGTAATTGGTAAGTTTCTGTCTTTRGTTCAACCCTTTGATATTTTTCCACTTTGCACATTTGAGTTGCTGGAGTGAGTGAGAAGCTGGGTGGGTTTTTTTACGCTTAGCCAGGGTTAATCCAGCACAGCTTTTCTTCATGATCTGTTTTCTTAGCACAACTGCCTATCTAATATATCATCTGATTATCTAATTCTGCTTCTGATGTCAGTAACTCTTCAGTCATTGGATTCTATGTCAAGCCAGGTGCAAAAAGTTTTCTTGCTTTTGTGTAGGTGAAAAGACCTATTARATAGAACTTTCTCTCCTCTGTATGATAGACTTTTTTATATGCTTAACTGGTATAGTARGAAATGCCTGAAAACAATTTATTGTTTTACACCATAAAGTCATTTTGGACCTCCTGCTGAAAGATATTTTTGAAACCAACAATTTAAATAATTTCTAACCTGTGGATGTTGCTGTCATGGTAGAAGAAGCTTCTGCTGAAATTTGGATCCTTTTAAAATCCTAACTGCCTCTTGCATTTGAAATGGCTCATTCAGTACTCCAGAGAACCGTAACATCATATAAATGAGAACTTGGGTTCTGTGTTATTCACTTGCAGAGCTAAGCAGATTGGCTGTAACTTAAAAAAGTTATTTCCATTAGCTGTTTCTTGTTGGCACATAAACTTATTCTGGGAAAGCCAGGGTCATACAAAGACATACAAGAAGTTTCATGCTACTTGGTAGTGTTAAAACTTAAAAAAGCTGAAACACTGGCATGACCAGTGAATTTCTATTCCTTCTGCAGAGATGATATCTACCGTGTTGAGATGAAAACACAAGTGGGATACCTTTGAAAAGGCATCCGGATTTGTTGTCAGGATAAACCTAATCTCTCTGAGGCACTGATGTATCATCAAATAGTGCAAAAGTAAAAGGTATGAACTTTGAAAGGCACTTATTTGCTGCATGCAACACCACCATATTAATTAGTGTCAAAAGAAAAAGAGCCTGAGTAGCTGYTGTAAAGCTGCCTTTAGGCTGTAGAAATTTCATTTGTCAGAAAACAGTCAGCGGGGGAACCCTGGAAGTCAGGCCATAGATCCTAAAATACCGGATAAAATGTATTGTAGCCTTAAAGACTTCCTGAATTGCATAAAAGCTGTGGAAGCAGGAGATAAAACATGTGCTGACTACAGAACTAGGGCCATGGAGAGGAGAAACCATCAGCCTTGGCATGGATGACAYAAAATTGCCTGAAGCTGAATAAAGCACAGCAAAGAGTAATGAGCCACCCCTGCACACAGGTATGCACAGCCCAGATGCCAGGAGTGCTGTTTAGTGAGGGTAGCTCACTTTAAAAGCAGTTCTGTTTCTCATCAAATAGTACACAGCCCCCTTAAGAGCACAGCTCACATCCCAAAAGTTCCCCAGAGTGTCCTCAGCTAAACAGGGTGGGAGGTTTCTACCATCAGATCTTGGAATGAAAAACAAAGATATGTCAGAGAGACAAGCTGAGGACTTCCACCTCCTTAAGGGGACCTCTCTGTGCAAAGCTGGCTGCCGGGTACAGCCAGGTCTCCCATGGTAAGAGGAGAAGATGAGTGATTTAGAGAATCMCATCGTTTGGAAAAGCACAGCAAACTGGGAAGGATGGGTAGGTTTCTCTACAGGATTGCCAATTTACAGAACTACTTGAAATTAAAATGGCTGGGGAAATCAAAAGTAAAAGGATTTAGGGGGTGTATCCTTAGAGGCTTTAACCTTTCATTAAGTATCAGTTTGCTGGAAAAAATATCAGCTGAAAGTCTACCTTTTTGAACCCTTGTTTCCTGTTCCAGACTCTTGTGGTTTGGAACAATTACAGAAACTGACTGCAATTCTATATAAAAAAAAAAAAAAAAAAAAAAAAAAAAAAAAAAAAAAAAAAAAAAAAAAAAAAAAAAAAAAAAAAAAAAAAAAAAAACCCAGTTGATTGGATTTTGCTTTTCAGACCAGAATACAGTACAGTTCTGCCTTGTATTTCCTTTAATTTTTGACTTTTCTCCTTCATTTTTCAGGGTAAACACAGTCACAGCAGCTTAGCTCTGACACAGGCTGTTCCAGTAGACATTTTAAATATACAGTTCCCAAATTATTCCATCTCTGGGATAGAGAAAACCTCCAAGGGACCACTAGGTCAGCCCAGCAGTTTAGCTGAATTGTTACTAAGGAGACAGGCTGATGCCACAGGCCTTGATCACAGTTCTTGGGCTGGCAGAGCAGCTCACTTTGCTGCAGAGATGTGTGGAGGGAGTGAGGGAAATGCTGATTTCATTAAAGGGTCCCTTTCCACTCAAATTATGCAAGCATTGACCTAGTGCCACAGTCATATGCTGTGTGACTGGAGAGGGTGGAAAGAGCTAACACCAGTTAATCTGCCCTTAAGAAAAGGAGGATAAAGGCAAAAGGTGCAAAAGAAATTAGCACAGATGAGTTGGTTTGCTGGAAAAAATACCCRATGAGCATAAACCAAGAGCTGTGCAATTGTTTGCATAGCCCAACTTAAGGTATCTCCACCTGGTAGAGAGTTTGTAGGTGRTTAACAACCACGAGGAAAATGATGTGGTAATTAAGATATATCTTTGCAGAATTTACATCCTAAACAAGGAAGGATAGATTGGATTAACTCTGTGTGTTCTGACTTCTTGGACTTGTTTAGTCACTCCCTGGCTGCTTGTCAGGTATGGACAGGACATAATGGGCCAGACAAGAGCATAATGAAGCACAGTGCAGCATGAGATCTGTGAAAATCAGCCTAAGCTRATGAAAGATCCTCTGGTCTTCATTTCTAGGAAAATGTTGCCCATGTAATCCACTAAAACTCTGTAAACCTTCTGTAAGAACACTCTCAAGGTCACACAATCTCTCAGAATTGTATTAATGACCAATCCCAGATTCGGGAATAGGCACRTTCAGGCGAAGGAAAATGTCTGGCAGTGCCTAGTGCTTTAAGATGTGAGGGGGCACCTCTCTGCAATATCACTAAACCATGGATCTTCTCTTCTGACACACCTTCTGTCAGAAAACACAACCACATTACTTGCTTATGGCATTCCAGTTGGATCTGGTATTTTTTCTGGTATACCTAGAAATGCATCCCTTCAAATTTTTAAACACGTATTTATATAAGATTGAATCTTAATGATTATTCTACCTTAAGTAGAGTTTATCTTTTTTTTTTTTNTTTTTTTGGGGGGGAGTTTGTGTGGTTTTTGTTTTTCCAAGCATTTTTTCACTCTACCTGCTTTCCTGTTTGTACTTTATGATGTGAGTTTGCCATCTCTCTGTTTACAAATTTTATTTGACCTGATAACTTTGGGCTTCTTTCGAGAACAYAGAGGAGGTGAGTATAAACCACAAAAAGACTAAAATACATTGTTTTCAAAACTGGTGGCTGAATAAGGTAGAGGTCCTATTGTGGACCCTTTTCAGCCTTTATTTTGTCTCCCAAGAGATGACTGAACTGTCAGCTAGTCACATATARCAAATAAATATTTAGGTAACTCTGAATTGCTCACAATATTGCTACCAGTTATTCAGCTGTTTTATCAGATAGAAAAAAAAAAATCTATAAAGGATGTGCAAGAAACTGACAGCCATCCTCCAGGCTTCAAAATCTTTGGCTTTCCAGCAGCTAGTTGGGATAATGAGTTTGTGACACAGTTGAGGAACTCAATTAATTTCATATGCAACTCTATCAGAAATATTTCAGCAGGAACATTCCAGTCCTTAATGGTCTGGACCAGCTTTAAACTTGCAGAGAATGGCTTCATAAAGACCCCATTCACCAGGCATTTAAAGTGCCATGAAATGTTGTTTTAGAATTCATCACAAGCATCTGGAACTTGGATTAATAGAATCATTTATGGTGGAAAGGACTTTTAAGATCCTTGAGTCCAACCATTAACCCAGCACTGCCAAGTCCATCCCTAAACCATGCCCCAARTGCCACATCMATGTGTTTATTGAACACTCCCAGGGATGGTGAGTCAAATACTTCCCTGGGCTGTCTGTTCCAATGCTTGACCACCCCTTCACAAAATATTTTTTTCCTGTTATCCAATCTAAACCACCCTTGGTGCAACTGAGGCCATTTACTGTTGTCCTACCTCTTGTGATTTGGGAGAAGAGAGCAATCTCCACCTCATCACAACCTCCTTTGCAGTGACTGTGGAGWGCAATAAGGTCTCTTCTTGAGCCTCCTTTTCTCCAGGCTGAACACCCCCAGCTCCCTCAGCTGCTCCTCATCAGATTTGTGCTCCAGACCCTTCCCCAGCTCCATTCCCATCTCTGGACAGCCTCAGGGCACTTCCTGCATGTTCTTCTGCAGGAGTTGTTGAGCCATGTCCTCATCTCTCACCCCATCAATTGAGTATGTCTGTATATATATACTCAATATAAATTTATGTATATTGTGCATACAAATATAGAAATTTATATTAAATCTGTTTGTTTTAGTTTTGTTAGGATTTTTTTTTCACCAAATGTAATTCTGTATTTAAAGTCAATGTACAGAACTTGTGTCTCAGTCCTTATGCTGGAGTTAGCTAATGATTCATAAAACAAAATTTTGGGAAGGCTTTTTAGGCTAGGATCATTCTGCTGTCCAATGTCTGTGTCCAGAAATGAAAGGTGATTTGCATTGAACAACCCAGATGGCAAAGGCAGTTAGAGTGGGAAGAGGYTTGGTGCTCTGCCACTGTGAACTAGACAGTGCAGGAAGCCAGTAAGGCAACGATGTGGAAAAAAATGAAAAGTTGCAGATGAAACCTTAACAGAAAGGTGATCTTTCTACCAAATTGAAGGCAAGGAAATTTTCAGGAAAATGAGAAATCAGAAATTAAAAGCCGAATTTCTATTAAAATTCCAGATGCATATAAAACAGCCATGTGTGGGGGAGCTCTGAGGTGAAGTGCAGGGAACTGCTAAGTATAATGGAACCCCAGAAAAAAAGCGAACATGAAAAAGGAAATACTGAGATAAAGAGAACAAAAGTGAAGAACTGGAACAGAACATGGGAAACTAAAGGTCAGAATTAGAATAAAAGCCATGGGGAACTCTGAAGCCTCTGCCTTTCTAGGGATAGATTCCTGTGGTCCATGGTTTCAGAGGCCTTGCAAGTGTTTTATTCACTGGGAGAAAGCACTTTCCATTCGTTTGCATAAAAACATTTTAATCTTTTCATTCCATCTTGAGAACAATGGTGCTCATAAGGAGGATATGTAACCATGCTTTGTCTTTAGGAGGGAAGAACAGATCCCAGTTCATGACACTTATTGTTTCATAAAATAAATAATAGGAAACACAGAGACAATGTGTGCAGTTGGGTTTTTTTCAATTTTATTCCTTATGCCCCTTATAACACATATAATACATAGGCTGTCACCTGGCAGGGCTGAGAAGGAGATGGGTGGGGAACAACACTTC
>NW_026623336.1:1876671-1880120 GCF_030028575.1 Malurus melanocephalus
CTCCTCTCCTCTCCTCTCCTCTCCTCTCCTCTCCCTCTCTTCTCCTCACACAGCAATGAAGAAAAAAAAAACCCAACAAGAAAGAGCAACATTATAGAACACAGAGGATATCAATGGCCAAAAATATTCATTTTATACCTATTTTACATAAAAATATCTATAAAGCAGATGCATCCAAAATTAGTGGTTTAGATAGGATCAGGCAAAAAAAAATACTACAGGCAAATGCAATCAACATCATCTACTTTCAGTGCAAAAGTTGTAATTTACAGATGCTGAAAGCCGGGCCTATGAACTGTGTGCAGTGTGACTTTCAGGACTACACTCAGATTTTTTCAGCCTTCCCTGCCTCCTGAGGGATTGRCAATCACCCTCCAGTTATGAGAACTCATCTCCAAAGGCTCATTTGAGCATCGTGCTCAGTCACCTTAAACTTGGAATTCCTATTTTGCCAGAGCTGAAGTTGCAAARCTTACCATTGTTTATATGGTATTACTGTTGCTACTTGGTCTTGGAATTGCAAATTTCCTAGGTTTGCGAATCAGCAGAACCTTGTGGGCAAACCTTAGCACGTCAACAGAGTGGGAGGAAATGTCACTGCTCTCACATTARAGAAATGCCCAAGTAAACTGCTGGCCAACAAATGGGAAATTTCACTCTGTAAATTTTTGGCCTAGGGCTTTGTCAGCTAAAATCAGCAAATGCTATAATCAGTATGTGTTTGTCCTATCCATCAGTGTCTAAGTTTGATTTATTTATCATACTATGTAATTTTTTTTAAAAGAGGAATATAATCGGTACTTTCTATTATAGAATGAGTGGATGTTTCCTCACTTTAACTAGATTATTGTTTCACGTAATAAATTTTGACCTTTTTTTTTTTTAATTATTTTTCTCTGCTGGCTGATAGTGAGAAAAAGTACATCAGGTTCAAATGCAATTTCTCTGGCTAACATTTTAACCTACACAGACCAGTTACACAAAGATTACACACTTCTACATCCCTTGCTGGTGATGGTATCCACTTTCTCCTACTACGTATGACCTTTTTTTCTAAGATCACTCTCTTAAATAACCAGAAAGTCATATTTTCAATTTATTCAACAATTGTTTTATACTTTTTTTAGGTTTAGGTGTGGATCACAGAATGCCTAAACATTGTGCAACATCAAATCTACAATTATCCCCTGCATATTTTTACAAGTGTTCTATGAACTGTTTTTATCAATAATTTGACTTTTAAGGATTTTTCTTACTGAAGGAAAACCTTCAGTTGCTAAAAAGTATATGAGTAAGAAATTAATGTTTTTGCAGGAAGTTATGGGAGAAAGAGAAATACAGTTGAAAATAAATAGAAGCAGATCTCAAACCCAAGAAAGTGAATTCCTTTGTTCCTCTGGAGCCAGAAGGACACTAGGAAGGACTTCAGACAGTCTTCAGACAGTAACTGAGCTGGAGAGTTAAAGAAACCCTTCCACTACCTCTTTCTGAGTAAATATAAATGGCGTGTGAGGCATTTCTGACAGGTCCCAGTTCCACAGACCAAGCCCTGGGTAACAGGACTGTTCCCTAAAGTACTCTAACCTGGTCTGAGAGCAGGGAAACAGCTGGATTGCAATCCATCATTGTAGGACACAACTCCTGCCATGCTGGGTCAGAGGTTCAGGTGTTTGTCGAATAACACYATAAATCATCTTACACGGGGTTCCTTTCAGCATAGGAACTGGATGCTTGGTAGAGTCTGGAAAACTAGAAAAGACACCAGCTCTGCAGAGGGATTTAGGCTCCTAGCCGCCAAAGGATTCTGTGAAAATCCCAGGTAAAAATAGACACATCTGATGGTGCTGACCACAGAAAATTAATTGAACACAGTGCTAGTTCTAGGCAGGGCTGTGTGCAGCAGCTTTTTCATTATTGTGGTTGGTGAGAAAGTTTCATTTCTGATTCACGGTCAGAACACAGACTGAGAGCAATGCTGCTCAGAACAAACACATTTCAGAATGATCTTTCCCAATCATGTGTATGGATTCACTAACAAAATTCAGAGTCCTGATATTGCATCAAACAGATGCCAAAAATGTCTGGCTATGTATGTTGCTTCTCTTATTTTTTTTTTGTTTGGGATAATTATATAAAGCAGTTTCCCTTTAACATCTGCTGCTGCCTCTAAATGATGGACTAGGTTCCAGACACAATTTCTGCAGGTAACCAGCTGTGATACCCTGCAGTGATTCATAATACTGAAGTGTTTATGGAGATTTTTGAATTTACATGTTTATGAAGTTTACAGTGTGACATAAGAGGAAATAATTGAATTGATGTTGTTTATTTTACTGCAGCCATGTCTCTGAAGTGCTCAGTACAGTAAATTAAGTTAGTATGTACTTCTCACTATATGGTTGCAAACCTCTACTCAACAGGACATATCTTGTGGAGAGACAAATATGTGAGATAAAGATTTTTTACTCTGAAAGCCACTCACGATGACTCTGTAATGCAATTTAGTCTACGGCTCTAAATTGTTAAAAATAAAAAACAATCAGGCAGGGAATGGTTGTCTGTCTTTGTTACAGAATTAAGCACCCTTTGGGAAGCCAAACATTGACTGCAAAAATGTCTCACTGCATGAGAAAAAAAAGTAACAGGTTCACTGGAGAAGATCCCAAGGYAGGCTGCTGTCATAGGATTTTATTGTAATTCAATATCTTCTCATCCTGCCTGTCACAAGAAACACACTGAGAGGAGGCATCTGTTTCTATGTGTGCAATACTAATTATTTTGAGAGACTGTGTTTTGGCACAAACTACACTGATTAGGTTCAGTAGAGTTGTTGAGGTCAGTGCTGSCCCTCAGTTGTAAAATCCCATTGGTTTTGGCAGCAATGCTCAGTGTGTGACACTTCTGCAAAGCACCATCCTGTTTCTGGTGTTCTCGTGGAAACTGGGGACTTGTAGGAATCTGGAAATTACGAAGAGGTTTTACTTTCTTTCTTCCTTTTTCTTGAACTCTCCAAGCTTCTCCAAGAGTAATCTGATTTTGCCAAGGGTGGTGCTGGCTACTCAGTAAGACCATTCCAGAGGATGATCTGTGCTGCACAGGAATCCCTTATTGGAGTGGGGGAGCTGGGATTGCCCTGCAGCAGGAGGGAGGGCGTGGGAGATCCACCAGCCGCGTGATAACCCCCACCCCTTCCYCTCTGGGACCCTTTCCCCTCCTGCAATATGGAATTCTTTATCTAAAACTCCAGGTTGGAACCCACCTGCTTTATTGGGTCCTTCCTCAAATATTCAATTTGATCCTCTATGCACTACTGGTGTTCAGATTTTGTCTTAGCTCTTTGCTGGTAGGTTGGGAAATGCAAGAAAGAGTCAACATTGGAAATAACTCTGAGAGGGAAGGAAGGAAGGAAGGAAGGAAGGAAGGAAGGAAGGAAGGAAGGAAGGAAGGAA
>NW_026623336.1:1880210-1886936 GCF_030028575.1 Malurus melanocephalus
GGGTAGAATCCAGTTTCGATTTAGCAGCATCTGGATTTTCAGAGGAAAGTTTGTACTAAACATTCACTTCCACATACTCTTCTTGTGCTTAGACTAGTTCCCATTTCTGTGGCCAATTTGCAAATAAAGATGGGAACAGCAGAAAGAACTAAAATTTACAAACAGCTATAGATAATAAATATTAAAATAATATTTTAAGCAGCAATTAYGGGATTAGGATTATAGAACAGGAAAACTCAGAGCTTGACATTGCATAAAAATAAAAAATCAAAACCAAACAGGCAAAAAATGAGCACTTTTCAAAAGCACTAAAAATAAAAAAAAATATGGAATAGGAAAAAATTACTCCTTGGTCCTTCACTTTCTTCTAAATTAGGAAAATAAATACAAATTATATATAGATTACCATAATGTGGCTACAGTGAATTAAACTTCAATTTAACAAATTTATCTTTTTTTTTTTTAAACAATAATGTTGTCTACATTCTATTTCTAGAAAATGTTAGTTAAAATACATTGATARCATATTTAAAATAATTTTGAATCATTCTGGCTTCCTGCTTCATGCTTTAAAGCATTTTTAATGAAAAATTATGTAGAACTTGACAGAAAATATCTAGTATTCAGTAATTTGTTTTTTACTTGAAACTATAATTTGGTGTTTAGTAGAGCATTAGATCCCTGTTATTGAATTCTACTGAATGACTCAGACATTGTACAGAGAATAAACATTTTCTCTATTAAGTGCCTTAGTTTTTTGGAATAATTTCTAGAGAACATCATTGATTAAGTCACACTTAAATTCTAAACTGCTTTCCCACCAGGATAAAAACAATTAACATGAGTCAAATTCTTCACTGCCTGGCATCTCGTGCAGAGGGAATGAAAAATTCTTATGTTGTGACATTGTGCACATATTTTCTATCTATTGTGCATTAATGTAGGGGTCAAAAAGTGCTCTCTTATTTTTTTTTTCCTAAAATCTCTTCATTTTCAGGTTCTGTAGTAGTGTCTCACTCGTGTTTTGYAACACTTTTATCAGTTCAGTTGTGCTTTACTGAGTTTTTTTCAATAGTTTATCAATGTCCCTTGTACTGCAGGGATTCAGCTGTGTCCTCTGCTTCATTGTCTGCTGTGCCAAGGGAGGAAACGCTGGACACAATCCTCCACATCACACTCAAGCAGCTCCTATTAACCATTTCTAGCAGCATACTCAAAGAAWGTTTCTGAGAATTGCATTCCTTCTGGCTCACCTGACCTGACTTCCATCTGTTGAGCACTGCCTTTTTATTGTTTGAGTTTAGTTAATTAAATGTAATTTGATCTAATGCAAGGGAACAATTCAGGTTACAATTCCTGTCCTGCGTGGATCATGGCTGCTGCTACGGTCTACAATGCAAACTGGAGTAAGAAACAAAAATTCTTCAGCAAAAAGAGACAATTTGGACAATTTTGCTTTTGAAGCAAAACATATTTAGCTAATCCTTAATTGTCTGTCCTACATGGCAAATATACATTTGGCACAGCTAGATAAGGATCTAGATCTGGAAGGTTARGGGTCAGTTCAATATGAAAAAWKSYKGRAWWAARKTKTTTTTTTTTTCTTCTGAAAACAAYGTTATAAGCAAGAATTATTATTTTATATTTTTGATGAGGAGGTCTATAGGTGTCTAGAGTACATGACAGAAACGCCATTGTGGTAGAGAAAAAAAAAATAAAAGAGAAAAATGAGCCTTCTGGAAAATTTCAGAAGCTTGATGTAAAATTTTTTAAATTTTCTGTCATGGCAAAACAGCGAGGTTCCCCAAGAATTCTGGGTTCTCTGGATACTTCTCAGAAATCAGTACTTCAAATGAATTTTATAATATTTTATTTTTAAAGAAAAGGTAGAACATTTATTTACATTAACACATCTTAATACCCTTGGAGAATTAGCTACAGTTCTATAAAAAATAACTGTAACTATAACTTCCGCTCTGATAGGCTGTTCAATAAATTGTTAAATGGTATATTGGAAATTAGTATGTTTTTTGAATGTTGAATTCTTCCTAAAGTAAAATTCCAGCTATGGATTAACATTCTAAAATCAGATTTTTAGTCTGTTTGATAAGATTTTTTGTTGAGAATAATTTAAAAGTAAGCATTAATATCTCAAGAGAAAATGGGATGCATTAATAAGTGTTATATTTTTATGAATTGCAAGTGGTCTTTAAAGTGGGACAAACAAATTCTAATCAATTTAATTTATACTTTCTCTCTAAAGGTGTGAAAGACTTTTGTCTGCCAATAAAGCCCTCAGCAGACCAGTGCATAAACCCAGGGCTAACTGTATGATATGGGCACATTTTCATGCTAAAATTAACTCCAAGMTATTCATACATGTGTCTGAGACAGACAATTCTGATGGATTATCAGCAGAGAGCTGTCAGCCCACCTCAAAACAAAGACTGAAATGGAATATTTTGAGATGAAGAGAAGCAGCCTTACAGCCAGGACAGAGAATCCAGCCCTCCTAGAGACCAGAGAAGGACCAAGCACACCTCTGGTGTGAATTAGGCAGAAGACAAACAGCCATTTATAGCCTGAGGATGGGCCACCATATCTTCTGTCTCCCAAAAGAATGCAGGCACTACATGTATAAATGAACATTCAAGTGTTTCTTAGATTTAGTGTCTTTTCCATTCATACTTTTTGATTAAGCTTCTAAGGTGCTTCCAAATTGTCATAAATCCAATTTCTGGTTGGCWAGAGTATCCTAGATTCAGTCTAGGGAGGTGAGTGTTGGTGTTGAGCACTCTCAGAAATGTCAGAAATTTGTGACACTGGGTGGAGAATCACCTTCAGGCTTACAGGGCAAAGAAAAGCAGGGCTGGGAGTGGCTGGACCTGTAGGGCAGGTGGCCTTTATTCCTCTTGCCATGGTGTGCAATGTGACAGCCATTTTTTATATTCAAGGGGGACATGTAACAAGATATCAAACAACTGTACAAAAAATAAACAAAACGAGACCCAACAAAAATGTCTGCTGAAGGGAACCTGATTAGGTTTCTACATTGCATAAAACTGATACAGGACTGATGAATTTAAGATGGAAAAAGATAAATATGGGAGCAAAGGGCTGCATAAGCAGATGTGTTTACAGTGAGACAGATAAATGGGTTAGATAGAGAGAAAGCAGCACTTTGATAGAGCTAGGAGCAAAAAATAAAATTGTAGAGAGTATTTTTCCAATTCCTTATTTTCTTCTGCCTTAGAAAAGCAGCTCTGCAACTATCCACTGTATTATCACACCTGCTTATTTAATTTTGTGAGTTGCATCATTTCRCCCTTAATCTTCATTTTATTCTTTTTCATTTGTTGGAAAATCAAAAAATGYTATTTTGGTAGGAGGCAGAATTGTGAACTATAAGAAATAACCTTGCTCGAGGAAAACATAATTTTCTCACAGTCTGACTGCAAATTGGAAAGACCTAGTGAACTGCTGCCTGAATATGTTACAGTGGAAAAATGTTTTATTCGGATAAATTATTATACATCTATATATATATATATATACATATAGATGTAAATGTATATGTGTGTGTGTGTGTGTGTGTGTGTGTACAGGTGCACAGATGGAAGGAAGCAGAGGATAAAGAGAAGTGATACATCATTTAAGGAAAGGAAATTAAATCACACTGAGAAAAACTCTCCAGTCTTATTAAATATTTCTGTCCAGGCCTGTATAAAGACAGCTAAACCTGTTCAGGTAGAGAAAACACTCATATCRCCCTTTACCCCTCCAATTTCTTTACAACTGAATTTCATAAAGAATTTTCTATGGACATGAAATAACTGTYTGCTTCATTATCATGTCCTTTTGAACCTGGGAAAGTAAGGAAAAAAAATCCTGAAAAAAATCGTTACCTGTGGCATTTCTGGTCAGGTTTAGATTAGGAAGTCCCATCAGTTTTTAAAGAGAGGTTCAGTTTATGGTATTTAGTAACCTCCAGAGTCTTGGGTGAGTCAGATAAGCTCCAGATAAACATATGACCTTTGCAGGGTTTATCCAATGTGAAGGAAATCTATTGAAGTGCACCTATTGCTAATCCTGCACTTGTTCGAGGCAGGAAATTTTCACTGATGTTAATGTGAGCTCTCTGTGCTGAATGAGAGGAGATTTTCCAACTGATAGCCACAAAAAAGAAAGCATGTGAATTAGAAGACAGAACTGTGCCAAAAAATTGGTTCTTGAGGTGTGTCMGGAAGTTTGCTTTTGAAACTAGTAATATTACCATATAAAACAAAATTGATTAATTTGTGAACCGAAAGTAACCTTTTGCTTTCAACATAGACATCAGCTTTCAAGATAGTTCAATGTACATGTACTTGAAGATCTAATAGAAAAAAATCATCACTAAAAATCTTTTCATATTTTATACAATTCCTCAAGTGCAGAAGTTAAAACTACTTTACCTCTTGATATAAATTCACTTGTAGCAAGCCAGAATAACACCATGTATCCCATGGGTGTGTTCCATACTTCAGAGAACTTAATTGACCCATTTCTGCTTTATGAAAAACAAAAATTAATTACTCACTGAATCATAGAATGGTTTGTGTTAGAAGGAAGCTGAAAGAGCATCTAGTCCAAGCCCCCTGTCATGAGCAGAGACACTTTCCTCTAGACCAACTCACTCAGGGCCACATYCAACCTGACCTTGAACCTTTCCAGGGAAGTATTCACCAGCACATGTTTAAAAAATACCATGAAAACAGACGTGAAACACCCCAGCCAGGAAAATTGCCTGGATGCTCTGCTACTCCCATGCCTTCAACCCTGTGAAGCACCAAGAAGAGCAAACACAGCCTTTTCTCTTGACTCTCYCAAATTTCTATTGCTTCTTAATTTATCTTTTCACATCTTGAAAGAAGTTCAAGGTGGAAAGCTGCAACAAGGGGCTTGTATAACATACAAAGGACCATGTGAATCCCTCCCCACCTCAGTTTATTGACATGAGTTGCAAATTCTGGCCTGCCCATCTGCAGTGATTGATTCCCTCCCAGCTATTGGCCTTAGAAATCCATTGGGAATATCTCCAGTGTCTTAAATGATGTGGACAGGAGGAGTTCACTGAAATTTTGCAAGCCAGGCTATACTCCCCCAAAGTCAGGCCACAGAAAATTAACAATGGCTTTCAGCAAAACTAATGGAGGGAGATAAGCTATGAAAAGAGGTAACTCTCTAGAATTAATAATGCAGCTTCACCAATTTATAGCAGCTGAAGATCCAGTCTTTTGCTTATCTTCCCTGATAAAGCTGTCTCTCTTTTAAGAGCAGAGAGTTTTCTTCTTTTTTTTGGTTATAATTTCTATTTTTCTGTCAGTGGGTTATTTGTTCATTGGAATGCAGAGCTGACCTCAGCTGAAAACTCACTGAAAGTCCTGCATGRCAATTCTTATCTCTAGAATCCAAGCTAAAACTCCTGACCTATGTATTTTCATTGTCCTCTCCGTGACTCTATTATATTCATGCCATTTTTTACAAAACACAGTGAAAGAACAATGCTAGAGATGTGAATGCATTTCCTTTCTTCCTCGAACAAAATGAAACTTAGTCTGCCTCAGGCCTCCCTTGATGGAAAAAAGAGTTAATGCATTAAACATAGAACATACTCCAGAATTTTAATAGGATCTTTAATCCACCAAGTTTGGGTACATAATTGTGAACATTTTGATTTTCATTATGGAACGTTTTRTGCTCAGGATACTCCAAAAAATGAACATCTGTTATTAATAACTTTCCAACATAAAATACTGAACAAAACTGCAGCCTATTGTAGTTGGCAGATGGGTTACAAAAACAGGAAGAGCAAAAAATCCACAAGACACCAGCTAGATTAATCCGCTGCAATGTAGATCTTGATTTAATTCAAACAATGCATAATGCATTGACTTCCAACAATGGGTGGCTATTGTGAGCAGTCTTTTCACAGTTAGACATATTCAGTAATGATTATTCATGTAAACAGGCTTTTTGTTTGAAATTAGTCAGTGGATTGTTTTGACTGGCGTGCCTTGATGGACGATAGCACGTGTGTGCTCTGGAAGGAAGAGCCTCAGAAAACTGGGAGCAGCCTCCCTGCTGCAGAAAGCTCATGGAACTGAGTTTGCTATGCTTGGATTCAGAAACAGAAAGAGATTCATTTAGAGAATTAATTGTTTTCTCCTTCACATGGCTGCTTCTGAAAAATTAGAGAGGCTCGTCACAGAATCATAGAAYGGTTTGGGTTTGAASGGAACTTAAAGGTCACTGATTTCCAACCCCTGGCCATGGGCAGGGACACTTTCCACTAGACCAGGTGGCTCCAAGGCCAACCCAACTTGGCTTTGAACACTTCCAGKGRTGGGGTATTCACAGCTTCTCTGCACAGCCCATTCCTGAACCTCAGCACCCTCTTTGTGTAGGATGCCTTTGTGTGGATGACATTCACCACCATCAGGAAAAGCTCCTGGTATAAAACTGGCTTGAGTTGAAAGAATTTGAATGAAGGGAAAATTACCAATAACTGTATTGTTGTGTCTTTCATTTGAAAAGGGCAGATGAGGTTGAATTCACTCACAGATTGTCAGTTCTGCTAGATCATTAACTTTTGGCTGTTTCAAAAAGTTTGAGTGCCTTAGATGGCAATTTCTTTCTTTCTCTCCTCTTTTTTTTAATTTCTTTCTTTCTCTCCTCTTTTTTTTT
>NW_026623336.1:1886967-1897397 GCF_030028575.1 Malurus melanocephalus
TTTTTTTTTTTTTTAAATCTTATTTTTGCTGAAAGGACTAAGATTTCTTTTCCTACTTACAACCATGTTTACCTGGAGTGACTCCAGGAAATGAAATAGCTTTTCATGGAGATTTGTGTTACAGTAAATGACAAAATTCTAACTGTAGAGTTTTCAGCCTGAACTAAGCCTGGAACWGTTCTGATTTCACATGATGGACTTGGATGGTGTGAAACAGGAATCGGCCCCATAAAAATAGAGTTAATCATTAAATAATTTTTTTTTTCAGTCTTGAGAGCAGAAAATGTAGAAATTACTTGCRCATTCCTTTCCTTTATAGTAATTCTAAAAAAGAGAGACYTGGTCTAGTGGAAGATGTCATTGTACCCTGGAATGTTCAATATCAGCTCTTTTGTTACAAAACACCACTGTACTGGGCTTCAAGACAGTTTCACATGGGAGGGGGAAGACACAAATAGAAATAGAAATAAAAATATCCCAAAGTGATGAGATGCCTCMTGGCAATGAGGGTTAGACCAGCTTTC
This sequence comes from Malurus melanocephalus, assembly GCF_030028575.1. NCBI lineage: Eukaryota > Metazoa > Chordata > Aves > Passeriformes > Maluridae > Malurus > Malurus melanocephalus. The sequence continues at coordinate 1,887,492 of NW_026623336.1, forward strand.
CTGTTGTACCAACATCTAAATCATGGAATTTGGATGTTGCTACTTTGAAGCTTGGTTGTAGCCCCACAGAAGGACTCTGGGCATTAAAAGAATCAGACCACATCTTTCCTGATTTCAGAGCAGCGAATAAGCAAAATCTCTTTCCCAGGACTCAGTTTGCTCAGTTCTGTACACAGCTATTTTGAATCATATTAGCTAAGATACCCTGAAACTCAAAGAAAGAAAAGTTACATGGTCTACTAATCAGATTATCCTTGCAAAWCTGCACATTTAACAAGTCACTACATATGTCTGTTTTGCCTTCCTTCCATATTGTTGCTTCTACTATTTTTTTTATATTGCAAAAAGCCATTGTAAGTGGGACTCTTTCTTGTTACACAGCTCTATGCATCTATTTCTGAATCYTAGTTTGTGTCTGGATATTCTACTGAAAAGAACAATAAAGATTGCTGCTTGACAGCCTCCAGACTGAAATCTTCATGGCAAAACATATTTCATGGGTGGCAGCTTTAGCTGGAAGGTGCTAATACAAATTAAAAAATACTTTGAAATACAGCTTTTTTTTTTTTTTTTTTTTACTTTTTTACTTTTTTATTTTTTTTAATTCTCTATTAAAACAACAGGGAGCTCTAGATTTTTTTTAATAAAAAAGAAAAAAAAATAACAGAATTAAAGTTTTAATTTATCCAAACCATAAGTCACCATTGTTCAAAAGGACTGTAGTTTCGTGATATTTTTACTCAGTTCAACTTGAGAAAAAGTCTACACTTGTGTATTTATTGATTTATTTTATTAGTAGAGGTGTTTGGAAGTGCCCAATAAATTGACAATACTTTTGGTGACTCTTCTTAAACATATTAGCTGTTTGAATCAAACAGTGTCATCCTTAGACTCTGGAAAGGCAGCTTTCTGTGCAGCTGCCATCCTTWAAGGATACCACTCTAAATCTCAGCTTATAATCACCTAGAAAAACCTATGCCATATGTAAATATGTAATTCACATGAGATTGGCTCCCAAGGGAATTCCTATTAGAAGCATGAGCTGCATTGAGAGTGACAGTCTTTTTAGTGCCATTAACGTAAATGAGGTGGTAATGGGAAGTGCAGATTATACTAACTTCAATAATTTATTTCATACTTCCCATCAGGGTAGCTTTTACAAACAGCTAGTGTTAATTGAAATGTAAATGAATGATAAATTATGAAAAAAAAGGTATTAAAAGGAGGAAAACAAGGTGAAATAAAAGGAATAAAACCAAGATTCTTACAGCACAGGAAAAGTAAAATGAGTTGTCATGTTAATTAGATAACACAAAACGATGGGAAAACAAGAAAACACACAGAGAACAGCCTGTGTGAATATCAGGCACACACATGCACTGTGTTAGAGCAGTCCTGCCTGTTGGTCCTGAGCACACACGAGTGGCAGTCTGTCCTCAGTCTGTCTGTCTTTGCTGACCCAGCACCTGGTTAAAGCACCAAAATGAGTCTTCTAATATAATTAGCAATTATGAAAAATCTTCATATGTTCCAGTGAAGGTGGCCCAGAATAACCCCATTCATAATGTCACAGACATGCTTTCTCTCCATGGAAATTTAAAAATAGGAAAATGTACCAGGCTGAGAAAATTTAATGGAATTATGAATCATGTTGACTTGTACTGCTGCAGATTAGTTACAGTATGTTACCATTTTTAAACTATTTTAAGTTTCACCAACAGAGTCTGAAGAATACAATTAAAGTGTTGGAAAGTTATTGATCCAGGCAAATAGAGCCTACCAGAATTAAACACGTGTATCTCTGCAATTTCGGGAAACACCAGCACAGGTCTTTCCNCTCTTATTGGTTACTTACTATTCCTATAGACAGGCAGCTCCACACTGGCTACATGACCTCTGTCACGCAGCCAAGTCTCATAAAGGCTGTCCACAGTGTTGGAAAGTTATTGATCCAGGCAAATAGAGCCTACCAGAATTAAACACGTGTATCTCYGCAATTTCGGGAAACACCAGCACAGGTCTTTCCAAAAATATGCCATGAACTTGAAGAAGCAATTGTCTATATAAAGATTAAGGAAATGACAGGAATTTCAGAAAGGTTTGTTTGGCTWAATCTTATCAATAAATGATCATATTGTTCTTTCTATTCCTTTAAGAAGAGATAAATATACTGAAAACAGATTTGAAAACCAAAAGACTGAAAAGTCAGTAGGTGTTCAATTAGAAATGCATTTGTTCAAACATACCTGACCCAATGTAAGTCCTGAGTGATTAAATAKAAATTCTTCTTTCATTATCAATACTATAAGACACTTCAGTGTTAAAACTTTGAAAATGCTCTCRGGAATCTCTTAGATGTCATTTTAGCTTCACTACAAGAACATCTGGACCATATTTGACAAATCTATAAGAATTTTCACTACATGGAAGTCTGTCATCTCACAAACCCTTGCAGGGCAAACCTGATGGACAGAGCAGTGCATGCAGTCAGATTTTTTTATGTCACACAAAGCAGCAAAGAAAAGTGAGCCATTAGCAACCAAAGTCTTTGTGTCTCCTRTAGAGACAAGGAGCTGACTGACTTGCCAGCAGAGGAAATCACCAAAATGATTCTTGAGGGAATATTCTTTCCTGAAGACATTCAGTACAACATTTTGGTAAAGCCATGAAAAATGGAAACTGCAGCAGTAACTACAAAAGAAATGCCTTTGGCAAGCAGTTCAAATTCACTCATGGTCRAAAGACAAGAAAAATATCGTTTGGACTTTGAAGTTCCTGGATGACCTGATTAGAGCCATGGACAAGTGACAAACATTTCTACATGCACTCATTGTTAGCCTCAAAATCTGTCAGGCCAAGGCATTTCTGTCACACCTCCAAAACACAAGGGGGACAGAGGGGTCAGTTCAAACAATGGTTTTTTCAAGCAATGGTTTTTCTATCCTGCGCAAGCAACTGGTGCCATCTTTATTTTCTGTCCAAATGCAGGCTCTAACAAACGTCTTTTCTCTATTTTAGAAGACAGACAATCTCTCAAGGGTGTTGTAAAATGCCTGGGGACTCACTGTCACCAGGCTGCYCCTGACACCCCAAATCATGGTCCCTGTAACCATTGGCCTTGAGCTGCCCTGATGGCTGTGATAGATGTCTTTATGCCCCCAGGGCAGGAGCAAATGGATGAAGAGCAGCTGCTGAAGGAAAATCTGGCAACCTGCAGGCAAATCAGACTGTCAGATACGAGCTCTTAGGGCTGGCAGGTGACACACTAAACCTAACAGCTAGGGAGGGGGCTCTCCTTCCACATTACCAAGCAAATTTGAGATGAAATCAACAACTTTTTTGTTTTGACTCAGTGCTTAAAAAGCATGTTGTCACATCTTTCATTCCACTGAAAGCTTCAACCTTTCCTCTGAGTCCTGCAAATTGGGATGCAGAACAGAAGTCTAATGAAGGAGAAACACAGCTGTTAATAGACCGAAAAGGATATGATGACAAATGTGTTTCAGGAAAGAGGATGCATCCTGGGAAACCTTAGGGCCTGACACACTCTCTTGACTTTTGTGGCATGCTGTAACATTTTGAGCTTGAATATTTGGACTAAGGAGTAAGCCTTAACTTTATGCTCCCAAGAGTAATTCTAAAATTTTTTTATTGTTATTTGATCTCTCAAAGCTAACATCCTTCTCATGAAAGCACAGCTTMACTGCAGTTACTGACATTCAGAACCTTACAGACAAGTCTTTCATGGACAAGGCATAAGCAATATTAAATAAGAACTCTCTTGACASAGAGGCTTCAACTTGGAAAATAGTTTTTAAGAAACATTAAATTCTCAGATTCTGTGTCTGGTTTGCAATGATATAATTCAATAAATAAGTGAAAGAATAACAGAATCATTAAGGCTGGAAAAGACCTTTAARATCATTGAGTTCAAGCATTAACCCTATACTGCCAGGTCCACCGCTAAATGATGTCTCTAAGTATCATATCTACATGTGATAACTAAAAAAAAAAAAAATCATAAATTTGCTCAAACTCTGGAAAAAAAATTACARAGAGATGGCTACTGAAAACACTGCTTTTATTTTACTCTTTAGTTTTATCATACGTAGTAAAGTGAGCTAATTTTAAATGAGAGAAAATGCTTAAKATCGGCAGACGAAAGATGCCTTTAGAGCAGATTAATCTTCAGCTCACCTGAGATATACAATTATTAGATCTCTACTAGAACAGCCTGAAATCTATGTCATTGGCTCTGCAGGCCCATGGAAAAGCAGGAAAAACTAAAAGTCATAATTAAAAGTTTCACAAGAAATAGTTAAATCAGGTGATTTCTCCAGACTCTTCTGCCTGGCAAATGAAAGACAACATCAGTAAATYGGTAACTGCCTCTGCCCATGGTGTTGTTACATGTCCTCTCCTGTAATACTTTCCTTCTATTTAAATCACATCACCTAATGTTATGCAAAGTGATCTAAGTGATTTGTTCTGCCTCCAGAGGCATCTTCTGGTGTTAGTTTCCCCATTTGCCCTTTCCAAATTTTGTATTGAATATCTGAAATCAACAGCTCATTAGGCTGTAACAACAAGAAAGTGTTCTGTCCTCCTCCTAAACACTTGGTACTATTTCTACCCTTTTAACATAAATCTGAATCTTTACTGTTCCTCTMTATTTTTCTGTACTTTTCACTTTCAGCTCTCCATTTCATTCCAAGGACTCTTCAGTTTCCTTAGAACTTTTTCTTGTGCTCTACTTTAGTAAGAGTCCTCTTCATTTACCACCATAGGGTTCACTTATCATTTCTCTGTGAAATGAGAAAAAAGAACACAAGGTCACTTTGTCAAAAAAATCATAGCAGATATGCATAGAAGCTTAACTTTCAGYGAAATAAAACATTTGCTGCTTTCAAAACAAATAAAATAACAATTTTGGTTTCCCAAAATTATTTGTGATTTTCACTACCTCTTCATTAAGCTCTTAGTTATAAACCTCTGTGAATGTAGCTGAAAAAAGGAGCACCATTGAAACCAGGCAATTTTGTGAAGAGAACCATTTAGTGATCTGCTTAATATAATTTATTTATTGACTTGATTAGAGGGTAAGACTGGAAATGGAAGGACCTCAGAAACTGAACTGACAGAACTTTGACATCACATTTCTCACTTTTATATTCACATCTAATTACAAGTGAGTAATTCTGCTTATTTCTTATCCTTGATTAATGATAATATGCAAGAACTGAGGGTTAATATCAAAAATCCTGTTCCAAACAATGCACCCTTTTCCATTTTCCTTGCCTTCAGTGATTAACTACTCAGCTTTGGCATTGACCTTCCATTGCTCAATGGAATGAAAGTGTTGGGAAAGATGTGAAGAAAGAGATGTGCAGTTTCTGCATGAAGGGATTATCCCATTTGTTGCAACATTTTCCATTAGACTTCAATTGTTTCCTTTATTTCTTCTTAGATCTTTCTTTAAGGAGGACAAGCTTTACATATTTGATGTTAACTGTCCAGAAAATTCCAAAATATCTCAGTAGCCAATTTATAAATTGCTTGAGGAAATAATCAGGGCATATTTTCAGGTTTGTACAGGGTTATCTACTGTTCAAGACTTTTATGATGTTTACAGATAAATTGAAGTCTGGTTTAAGTAGCAGTAAATTAAGTGCCCTAAATGTGGCTTTTAAAKTTTGATTAATTAATACCCCTAATGCATTTCCACTGCTCAGTCTAAAGGCCTGTAAGTGCAGAGAACAAAAAAACAATAATTATTAATCCTGTATCTCACTGTGTGTGGGAGTATTGGAGAGACGCTTAGCCCAGGCTAAGCTAAATTATACAGCCCTGTACTTCCAAATCCATCTCCCCCAGCCATAGCTCCATTAGCTTTGCTGATCTTTTCCTGTAATGAATTTGCTTTTTGCTAGTTTGATGTGGAATGAAAACGGGGCTATGCAATGTTTTTTACAGCTGTGTGCTTTGACACACAGAAGATATTTCAGCCCCCGTGATGACAGCGTGCCATTCTGATGAAATAATGCARCAGTCACTTAATAACATGGAAGGAACAGACACAACCTAAACATGCAAATATGGTAATTACCAACCTCAAACACAATTATCTCATGTGCTAGTACTCATAATGAGAACAATATTTCTGTTCTTTTTTTTCCCAGAGTCATTTGCAAAACCCTCATTCTTTCTGTTTCCTTCCTTGTGGAAATTTGTCTCTCCCACAAAATTTCATTTTCTGTAACGACACAAAAACCGCTGGTTCAGTGACCTTGGCAGCTCCTTCACGGGGTACATAACTTATGCTGTCTCTCCACCTTTATATGAATTGTGTGTCTCAACTCCCACCAGCTGATCAGAGGGACGTGCTCCAGCCCAACACATGCATGGTTGAGGATGCAATTACTGGAACARCCTTTCTGAGCTGCCCGCTGCAAGAGCAAGAGGTCGGATCCTCTGCGGGTCTAAAACCTGGTCCAGATTTATAATGGCGCTGGTGTGATTTATGCTAGGAGAGAGTTTGTGCTGGCTTGTGTGTCCATATCRAATTTGCTTTTATAATAACGCTCCTCTGAGATTTTATTCTTAAAAATAGTTATAGCTCTTTGGTAGCTCTCTTTCCTCAGCTGTGATAATGCACTGGGTACTGCTCAGAGTTAAAGAGGTAAGGGATTACTCTTATGTGAATACAATGATCTAATGAGTAAATATAGTAGATTTGCTGCAGAGATTTGGGGGGAAAAAGCTGGGAGAAGTATGTACCAATRAAAGCTGTCCTCTACTTTCCTGAAATTTTTTTATTAGATGAGATTGGATGGTTCTTGTATTGAGATTATCCCTGATAATCAACTAAAAACTGTGATGCATCATCAGACACATTGCCATAAAAAATTGTGGGCATTCCTCAGAAGCATAAATCTGAGTGAAATATTTCTGAGAGATTTTTTGCCTCCTTTCCTTAGGCTGTATGTTTGCCTGATCATTTCAGGCAAGAGCTGGTTTCATGTATGCTCATAAGCACCCAGGTTCTGAACTCAGTAGCATTTACACACAGGACACTCAGTTATTCCCCATTCCTGAGCTGCCACAGCTCTAACTCAACTTTTTCTCGTGGTCTTATATTAAGACAGAGCTGTTAAAGGAAGCCTAAGAAAGAGGTTTGCAAGCTACTCTTTCCCATAGACTTCTGAAAGGATCAAACTTGGAACTGTAGTTAATTTTTTTKGTCTGATATTATACTTCAACATAGACAAGAATAGGGTGTCTGGTTTGTTTTGTGTTTTGTGCCAGGTTTTGAGGCAGACATGKCTTGGACACCAGACCAGTAATTTGTCCCATGGGACAATGAACTACTGGGGACAGAAAAACAGACACTGTCCTTTGAGAGATGGAAATTAGCTGTTAGAAATGCCCATTGTTAGAGCCATTTGTCCTCTCCTTCTTGTAAGCCTTTGCTGATGTTGTTCCATGTGGGGATGAATAAGAAATAAGCAGYTCTTTCTGTGAAAAGTGGCTCTAGCGAACTGTTGATGGTGTCCCACTTCCAAGCACAAGGAGAGAGTCAAACCAATATTCATTAAAGCTTTGTCAGCCTCTSTGCTCAGTTCCCACTTCTCAGTGACTAAATAGCAAGATCAAGTCACTCCCTACCCGATATTCCATCAGCTCTCAGAATAATTATCTTGCTGATTTTGAAGCTTGGTAAAATTTCATACATAGCATAACTTGCAATTTTATTATTGAAATTACATGCACATGGTATTATGGATTAGTGGCAATTTAAAAAGACATTATCATATACTTTCAGACAAAACAAGAATCTGAACAACATATACACTCTTTAATCCATTTGTTTGTGGCACCAAGGATCTATGCAGTCCTTTAATAAATAATGAAAGTTGAAAAAAATTACAGATCATTAATAATTATGTAGATARCAAAACTCAGTACTTCAACTCTCAGCCTTCACAGTTATCTACTGAAATGATTTTCAGTTTTCAACTCCTTTCTTGCAGCTAAACTGTAAGAAACTCCACAGTTTTCAGAGTATTATCCTTATTAAACTCTGGATGTCTGTAWCTCCATGCAATAAATTTAATGAGTGCAAGACCCACTCACATGAAAAGAGAGAGCTCTTTCATCACGAGACTCAAATCTGACCCCATTTTTTTGAATGAGGACTGCTCTGTGGCTTTTCATATCAGAGCACAGTGAGGTTGGCTGAAAGCCACAGCAAGATTGCTCTCCCCTAAATCCATCTGAGGGGCAGGGGGGACAGCAGAGATGTGACAGAGCAATGCCAGCAGTAGCTGCCAGCCAGAGAAAGTCTCAGATTTGAAATCAGAGGTGTCAGAGGCTGAGGGCTCAGGGTCCCCAAGCACCACCCCTGCTGCACAGGCAGGGACAGAGCCTGAAGCACAAACTCCTGGGCTTGACCCAGGATGGGATTTTATTCAACATAATGAGAGGGATCACTGCATGGCCACACATGTCACGGAGGCTCAGTAACTTTTGAGCCCAAATTTCATTATAGATTTTGACCTAAGCCCTGCAGATAACACTACTGATGGCAGAACCCTGTGCCCTGTTAAAATTAGTGATACTGCACCCACAGTAAATTAATCCAGTACAAGACTTCAGCCCCTAAACTGCAGCTGATTCTTGAAAGCTGACTCTCAGCATTATGACTGTACCACAAAGACGTTATCAGAAACATTAAAATGATCATTTTTTAAATTTCCCACATAACATTCAAAAACTTTTGTTCTTGCATGAGGTCTTACTGAAAATGGAAAGAAAACATTTTAAATTTGAAAGTGAGTAACTCTGAATTTATGATGKTTTTTTCTCTCTGCAGAGGTTACTCAAGACCAGAAAATTAAAGGATAAATTAGCTGAAAATCATGTAACACTTAATTCTTTCAGGGCAATGGAGTCTCATCACTGTAATTAGAAATAATTTTTTGTGTCCTTTATTTTCTATGTTTTAAACTCTTTCTTTTAGTTTCCTGTAACAATATCTTTCTCTTACCTGGGTTTATCAACTTGCCTTTGGACCAGACTCTCAGTAAATTTAGTAGAAATTCATTTAATAATTCTTACAAATGGTTTTACATTGTATCTCATGATGTTTTCGTGTCCCACTTCTTCAGGTCATCTACAGTGTAGTTCATCTGAATAAATTTTGACATTTCCATTTAGGACCTCTTTCTAGTCTATGAAGAGAGATAAATCCTTGCACAGTCTGAATTTAGACTTCTAAACTAGGTCATGGGAATTGCAGTTATTCACTCATGCCTTTTCTCTCAGCYGACTACAAAGAAACCTGGGGTGCCTGGCACAGCTGGGGGTATTTGCACTGAAGATCTCTAAAGATGGATGAGGTGAATCCCACCCCTGTTTCCTAATAAAGGCAAATTGTCAGTGACAAYGGAAAGTCAGAGCCTCACTTGTTTGGCCCCTTGTTCTGACACCTGAATCTTTGCAGAATAACTAGAAATATATCAGCGTTGACTTTTTACAACAAATTTGGGACAAATCTACTTACACTAAAGCCTGCAATGAAAAAGAATGTTTTATTACCCTTGCTCGAGTAAAAGACTAAATCGTCCCCTTTGTTATAAAAGGCCTACAAGTGTTTATCTGAGCAGGAGACATTGATATTCTTTTATCCTTTTGTTGCAGCTGAGCAGCAGACTGGGAAGCCCTGATGTGGAATTCACAGGCATCCCAAGAGCTACTTAGAAGCTTGATTTTCATTTAACTTTCTTAAAAAAAAAAAAACCTTCCAAAAATCTGAAAGTAGGGTAAAGGAAGAAGGAAAAGAAAATGATGAATTATTTTGAAGAGCTTGGGATCCAAGCAGAGACTTGGCCTACTTTCATTATTTAA
>NW_026623336.1:1897485-1899891 GCF_030028575.1 Malurus melanocephalus
AAATTATTAGTTAAAATGAAAATATCAAAAAGTTGACATGTAATTGAACTGTTTCTCTTTATCCATGTGAGCTCACRAAGATTCTTTTATTTATTTAGGGAAGAGGCTGGGTGCCTAGGCTGGCAGGCAGGTGCTGTTCATCTGGCCATGGAATGCCATCACTATTTTTTATATTTCATTAAGTGGGCTATGTCAGTCTTGAATTCCAGAACAGGGTAGAGAACSTCTKCTGAGWGCCTTACAAATATTGAGATAAAAAKGARGAKGGAAATAYCTGARGTCCTTTAAGTCCTTTGGTGAGGAGCTTTTCCTTTCTAAATTTTCTTGGGAGATGATCTTTATGGTTTCTGTGGTGCAGATGTGTTTGTTCTTAAAAAGGAAAATGCTTTTGGAAACAATTTACCCTGTAGACTATTTGGTGGTTACCATATCACCAGCAAGAATTTGTGTCCTACATAACCGAGAAGAAGTGCTCTAGACTGCATTTCTACTCCCTAAAGTCACAGAATCATAGAATGGTTCAAWTYGAAAGAGACCTTTAAAGGCCACTTAGTGTAAAYCCTCCTGCAACTAGATCAGGTGCTCAGCCCCCCATCCAACCTGTCCCTGAATGTTTCCAGAATGGGGCATCCACAACCTCTCTGGGCAACCTCGTCCAGTGTTTCACCACCCACACTGAAAGAATTGTAAAAAAAATTTCTTCCTTGTGTGTGGACTAAATCCACTTTTGTGTTTAAACCTTTATCCCTTCTTCTGTCACAACAGACCATGCAAAAATCTGTCCCTATCTTTCTCAGAAGGCCCCTTTAAAGATTTTGATATTTAAAGGTACAACAAAGGATGCTCAGAGTTTTCTATAGGCTGAACAACCCCAGCTCTCTCAGCCTGTCCCCATAGGAGAAATGCTCCATCCCTCTGTTAACTCCTTGTTAAAGAGCACCAGACCCCTGAGGGAYACCTCTCACCACAGGTCTCCATTTGGCCCTCTGGATGTGACCATTCTGCTGTGTAAGTCATCCAAATCTCCTTCATATTGTTTGTACCTCCTTGTGCAAATCCATCTTTGTCTGGCTTATTATTTTTCCCTTTCTCTCCATTAATAGAAGTATTAGTCATTTTGGGGAGTGGGAGAAGAAGAGAATGGAATCTYGAAGATATGTTGCCACTGATTGCATTTCCAAGTTGACAAAAAAGTCCTGTTCCCAAATTTAGTACCGTGCACTAGATTGCAAGGAGCAATGTGCCATAAATTCCTGTATTTATGACATGCAATACAATATATAGACCATTTTGCGAAATTTCTGTGACAAGTGCACAAGAATTATTGAAAAAATACCATCCCATTAGGTACCCAATTCAATGGAAATTTATAGCCACCTCTGTTCCACACCTGCAGGCATTAGTGTCAACAGTATATTTCCCCTCCTCTCCCAATCCTGAATGCTTCATGCCGGTAGCTATAGTGTGAAATAATCAGCATTCATCCATTAGGAAAATAGCTCTGTATGTGTGTGTGTATGTGCGTGCTGAAAACAAAGGGATTTTTCTATTTACTCTTTCTCTTGTTTTTTTTTTTTTTTTTTTTTTTTTTTTTTCCTTTTTTTTTTTTTTTTTTTTTTTTTTTTTTTTTTTTTTTTTTTTTTTTTTTTTTCTCTCCCAGTATTGTATGTCTGTGCACAGATTTCCTAGGGGACCAGGCAGACATTGTAATTTGGGAAAAAGCCTGAATTAGGGAAAAGAATAAGGGAGCTTGCTGCAATTTCTGTGGAAGGAAGTCTTCTRTTTTAGATTTATTAGGAATACAGCAGCACTGTAAGCATGATTAAGACCACTGGTATTTGTAACAGAGAGTGATTTTCCCAATCTACATTTCTGCTAACATCTGAAATAAACTGCAAATCCTATGTCCCATACAATAATATTGTGTCCCCTTTGTAAATCGGATCTCTCTTAAACTAGCAAACAGGAAGAAAAAAGAGACAGTAGATAATTGAGCAGCTAATTATGCTTGAGAAACTTCTCAGCCAGTTTATGCTAATTTTCCTGGTTAGAAGGCTGGGCTGGATCTTAGGGGACTTCACCTGTAATATCTAATATCYAATTCCTCACAGATAACTATGATTTGATTTCTGAAAGATCTGTTTAGGCTGCTAAATCCATCTGGATGCACCCAGAGCCAGTCTTTAGATTCTCAAAGACCACTACTGAGTTWCTACTGAGAGATTTCTGTCATTTCAGATTTCTCCACTATARCCTAAAAGTAAACACTAYCAGGTAYACTCAGACYTGCTTATGGCCATKGAATTTTGGAGGAAAAGGWAGGGTCTGAGTGTTTGATAACCTGSATAWTCTGTCAAATGCCTTCTCTGTAGGGGCACTTTAGGCTTTGCATCTCCTATACTTAAG
>NW_026623336.1:1899990-1902647 GCF_030028575.1 Malurus melanocephalus
TATCTCCTATGCTTTGTCTAATCAACAAACTGGGATATTCTGTATAAGGCTCCCTCAGTCCCTACTGCTAAAGCAGCTCCAGTTTGCGCGACAATATGAAATATCCTGTGGACTAAAATCACTGGAATAGAAGTCAAAGAATGAAGGGGATAGAGTTAGCTAAGGGAAATGTGGCTTTGTAAACCTATATTGGAAGCTCCACTACCTTAATTCCAATGCCTTGGAATTAAACTCTGGTCCTACCCAAATCCAGGAACAATTGTTTTGTTGTAGTCACCTAAAAAAATTCTGTTCCTCAGAATTCTCTCTGTCTCAAAAAACAAGCTAATTGCAATTCTTGATACAGTTATCAGGATGAACACGTGAAGAGCTATGAGATGATCAGAAGTCCTCACAGCTGTCCACTTTTGAGGGAAAAAAGCCCCAATTAAAATAAAAAAGAAAACCAAAAGCCTAACAACCTCCCTAGAAAGTGTAGACTTAGAACTGTGATTTGATCAGGCTAACACTGATTATTATATATGTGCCTCTGYATGGCACTACACTGAAAAATGGGTCTGATTATGCTCCGTTTTCCTCCAAGTAAGCTCTGCTTTACGGGAATGGAAAAAGAAAAGATTAATCTCAATGTTCTCTCAAGGTCAGCAAATGACTTTGAGCATGTATATCTAATGCCTCTTTTCCAAGCACCAGTCTTTTATTCACATTACACCTTTTCATTGTAAATGTTATGAGTCCGGTTTCCCTGAAGAAAACATTGTAAAAGGAACTTTTTTTTTTTTTTCTCCCTGTGAAATGATGAAATCAAAACACAGCATAAAAACATCATTTCTGTTCTTACAAGCTGGTTGAGCATTGCCCCATACTTTGTTCAAAATAATACCTGTGTGTTGGGTAGCATGACCTGGGTCTTTCCAGACAAGTTTAACCAAAAGATGTAAATTTTAGCCCTATATTACAAGGAAAGAAAAACAAATTAACTTACCASATAATACAACATAATTTATTTTCTCCAGAGAACATATTTTCAGTGCAGATTTTATTTTAATAAACTTGTCTCATATAATATTTCCCAGTACCCCTTTCAATCCAACTTCAAATGTATAACAGCTTTGGAATATAAATGATAGTTTACCTAATGCAACTTGAAGATTCAGCTCAGACTCAAAATTACTGAGTAGTGTTCTCATTTGCAAAAGATGATGGGTCTGTATCTGACAAATTTTGAGACAAAATACTTATCTGCCTCTTGTGTCACAGACTCAGGTTTATTTTTGTCTCTTCTTGCGTTCCCTTCCTGTGGCAACTGAATAAACTTACTGTAAACTTCACGGGGACCGAATAAATCATCAGAGCTAAGTTTTGTAACATAACTAACTAAATAAGTAAATTAAAGGAAGAGGTTTATTTCTGGCAATGAAGGATTTGCTGGAAAGTGATAAATAACAGCAGTATACCTTCAGGATCCGTTTGGTAAAGAAAGTTCTTTTTAATACAGAGATTATTTTCCCTCTGTTTTGAGACTGCCCTGAATCCAACAGGGATTTCTTCTACCATCGTCTATCATCACACAAAGTCATAAAATATGTCACAATCATAAAATATGGTTGAGATAACTTAAATGGCAAGAAGATATCTTTCTGTTAGCAACACAACACCTGTACTCTTTTGATAACTCTCCCTGGCATCTGAGCCATGTATCTAAAAAGCTCAGGCTTTACCAATGTAAGTAATTAAGGGGCCTTCATGAAGAATAACCAAAAATTGTCTTTTTTTCTGGCTGTAATATATATTTAAATGTTTATATTTAAGATGTTTATTATATTTAAACATCTCCTACATTCTGGAGGAGAAGCTTCTGGTTTTCTGACTTTTGCAATTAGTGAAAGCCCCTTCTTTAGTTTAGCCCTTTTGTCTCTGTAAGGTGCCCCAGAACGAGTAACTGTCTAAGCAGGCAGGAGCCCTGACCGAAAGGAAAATTGAAACAAACAATAAAATTAATCTCTCTGTGTTTTTGTCGGCTGTAAGTGTAACCATGTAACTGAAAGCATGCTATTGGAGGAGTAAAGAAAAAGAAGTTGGAAGGGAGGGAAAAGAGAAAGCTCCTTGTGGTTAAGTATGTAAGTCACAAGGTTAAAGAAAAAAGCCCATGGACAACATGACAGGCAAATCCATAAAACTAATAACTTGCTTGAAAAGGTGAATTTGACCTCAATTTATTTCAAGAAGCAAAATATGTTCACTCAGTATTGTGACCCCTGGAGACTAATACAAAGGATTTGTTAATTTGTTACCTGCTGAGGCACCTGTAGATGAACGTGCAGAGAATGCAGCTGACTACGCTTCTGCTTTGTCACTCTACCYGCTCATGATCACCCCTCCTTTTGAAATTATGGGATCAGAGGAAAAATTTATCAATCTTCCATATGTAATCAGAATAAATAAGCAAGATGCCTTAATTGCAACCAGTGAGCATTGCATATTGATCTTTGAACAGCACTTYCTATAAAATGCTTTGAGCTTTCTTGGGGAAAGCTGCTGCAATTGAAGGATCTGATCAGTAGAAGCTCCTGGCAATGCAGCTAGGAAGATACAAAGTAGCATTTCTGGTTATATGTGTTATTTAAACATATTTTATACCAGTTTATTATGGGTTT
>NW_026623336.1:1902682-1907800 GCF_030028575.1 Malurus melanocephalus
TTTTTTTTTTTTTTTGGTGGTTGCCATTCCTCCAGATGACATAAAAATGGAAAAAAACCCAAGTGCAATAACTCCTAGGGGTAGTGGTATTTCCTCTCAGATTCACTGCTATAACTGATATTAATGTTTTTACAAAGCTAATCCATTACAATGGGCTCARCTGGCTTCAACAGTACAAAAGACACCTTAGGTCTGTTTTGTGATCTTCCACCAAGACATTCTGACCATAGAACATTTTGGGAAGGGACCTTTAAAGGTCATGTAGTTCCAACCTCCCAGCATGAGCAGGAACATCTTCAACTAAACCAGTGTGCTCAGAGCCCCTGATGGAGGAAGGTTTACCTGTGTTTGGGAGAATGAATTTATTCCATCAGAGGTATGTAATAAGTTGGATGAAGAAAATTGGTTCAGTGTCATCCACATCACTTGCATTGATGTCAGAAAAAGGGTACAGCAGGGAGTGGGTGACATAATTCTACTGTGGAAAAAAATATTCCTCAGAGCAGGAATTGCAATCAGTTTTGCTCAGGCRAGTCAATATGAGGAGGATGCAGAACTTCTTTTTTTCTAGCTGTAATTGACTACAAAAAAATCAATCTCATGTATGAGAACAACTTCTACCATCTAGCACTGGGCTGAGGAAGGGTTTCAGCACTGCTGAGACCTTTGCATAGGAATGGAAATCATTCCTCAATATTTCTTCATCCCTCAGATCAAGGTTGCTTTATAAGTYCCTTTGAGTTCTCACCTCCACATATGACAGACTATGAGAGAGGTCATGGGGCACTCAGGCTGCAACAACATCCTACTGCCTTTATTTGGAATATTAGTTTTATCAAGCTCTCATTTCCCTTTTTTATAACTTTAAAATCTTATCAGATTTCCTTTTTCAAGTTGGCTTTAAAAAGGGAAGTAGAAATACAGCTAAAAAAACCTCAGCAAAATAATCAAGCAAATGGAAAAATCCTGTAATAAATCCTGGTCTCTTGCTCTGTCAGTCTTGTTAATTGCCACTTTATGTAACACCTTCCTCTTCTGCTAAAGGTTATTAAGAAGGATGCTGAAGCCAGACACACTTACAGTCTGATATTTTATTAGAGATTAYACTGTGAGATTCCCATCTAGGCTCTCACACGAGGGACTCCCTCTGCTCACTGGTCCATAATGACTGACCTACATATCTTCTGCTGACCAGGGTTTTGCTGGATGACTGCAYTACCCAGCAGAATCTGACTCCCCTCGCTATATTCATTTGCCACAGCAATTAAATCCATGTGTTGATTTATTGAGTGCAGGCCTGGTGTGAAATGTAGGAATGCACGTGACTCATTCTTTTCYTTCTGACACTGCACTTGTTCTGCCCGAATGGTATTTGGCTGTCTTGTTGCTTTCAAATTGCCTGGATTTACTTTTGTGACAAATAATGACCACATCCTTTTATTTTGTAATATCTTTTTTCTTTTCTTTTCTTTTCTTTTCCCTGTCTTTCTTTCTCCTTTATATTTATTTATATTATTAGGTTCATTAATTTTATGTCTTCCCTTTACTGTCCAATATGGAATTTACTCCATCCCTCATTCAGTTATGAAGATCTGAGTAAGACTCTGCAATCCTGGCGGGGGATCCAAGTTGGGAGTGAGAACACAGAACCCTAAAACTTAATATAGTACCAATGTCTCTTCAATCAGCTTATCAATACATGCATGATCATTGTGTCTTCTGAAAACTGTAAATTGCTTCACCAAAAAGGCCATGGGGTACCCCCAGATAAAAATGGCTAATTGACAAATGCACAATGAAAGAGAGGAAAAAGAGGGCCAAAATTCATCTGGTACTTTGGGTGCAATCAGATAATCTTTGTATGTAGAAAGAAAACAGGGCTGGAAAGAATCTGGAGAGTGAACCTGTACTGAAACCTTCACCAAAATATTCACCCATGATCACAGCACTTATGGCAAACACATGAATGGCCTGGTACCCCAAAGCAGTCAATATACACTCATAGAGTCATAGAACCATCAGAGAATGGCTTCAGATGGAAAACACCTTCAAAGATCATCTCATTTCAACCCTCTGACATGGTCAGGGACACCTTATACCCGACCAGATTGCTCAAAGCCCCATCCAACCTCGCCTTGAGCACTTCCAGGGATGGGGAAACCACAAATTCTCTGGGGCAGCAGTTCCAATGTCTCACCACCCTCCAGAACCTTCTCTTCTCCAGGCTGAACAGCCCCAGCTCTCTCAGCCTGTCTTCATGGGAGAGGTTGAAAAATCATGACTTAGAGGTYCTTCTCTGGACTTGTTCTWTTACATCCCCCAATAAAATTCAATWTTTTTTTTTCTTTGAAGTCAGACCTTAGAAAGGACTTAACCTGAAGAGTTCTTGCCTTCAGGTCTTTTTTTTCAGCCTCTTCTTTGGCCCTCCCAGTGCCCAAGCTGTACAGGCAATGGAGTACTTGACATTACAGTAAGTCAGGTGGAAGAAGTTTTGCTTTAGACAGGACTGAGCAGTTTGGTTCTAAGCTGATACACATTGTTTTCTTGGATAAACAAACAGCCCTTCTCTCTTAATGCATGCTTGCTAATTCAGGGGCCACAGAAATCCCTTGGCCATTTATCTTTTTAGTTTAGTGCTGGAGCAGTCAAGAACAGTCCTGCTCTCTGTTCTTCTTCCAGGATAAAACCTACATGGTTGCAATATTCCCTAAGGATTTGCAGACCGACAGCTCAGTTCCTTCATGAAACCAAAAAGTTCTTGTCCATGGTTTCTTCAGCAGGAGAAAAGCTTTAAAGAAGAGTGAGACAGAAAAGTATAATATTCTGAAAAGGGCAAGTTATTGCTGTCATTCTGTGCCTACCCAGAGGTCAAAGGAAGGGACTTCCAGCCTCTATCACAACAGGATGATTTTATAACTCTTAGTGAATATTTTTACTATTTTAGTGTTGTATTAAATRCAGAGAAACAATGGTAAAGGATTGAGGTTAATTATGTACATTTTCAAGCCTTTGCTGCCATACAATTTTCTAAATGTAGGAGCTCTGTATTTCCCTTTAGAAATGGGCTTGAGGCAATGAATGGAATGGACAAAGATGAATTAGAGTAACCTTGGCAAAAACATCCCAATATTGGCAAAATGAGGGACCTAAGGCAACTTTCCAGTCTGCTTCATCATGATGGTGCCTGCTGGAATCCACCATGCTGGAGTCCTTTCAGGAGACTGATTTGTCCCCTCTGTAATGGGATCCCAGACAGGTTTCAYTGGGATCTGCAAGCTTGAGCAGAATGGAGGTGAATCAGGATTACTGATTTTATGAAGGAAAGTACTTCACCGTTTGTTTAAGACAGAGAATAGAAACAAATAATACATTTTCATGATTATTTGACACATTATACACATAGTGTCTGGGGTTGACACAACAGTACAGAATTTAAAAAGCCCATGATATCAAGGAAACCTCTCATTTGTTTCAAATATTAAAGATCTAAGTGTTTACAAATTCCCAATCTTCCTTTCCACAAAAGACTTTTCAATAGTTGTATTAATTTCCTTTTTGAACTCTTCCCCTTGGGATGACCTTACACCTTGTCACAAAAAAAAAAAAAAAAAAAAAAAAAAAAAAAACAAAAAAAAAAAAAAAAAAAAAACCAAAAAAAAAAAAAAAAAAAAAAAAAAAAAAAAAAAGCAACAACACTTAGAATTGAATAATATACATATAACTATCTCAAATCATCTCCTGAACAAGAAGAGATCCCCAATGTCATTTCTCTCCACAGAGACTCAGACAAGCAGGATGAAAAGGATAGCAAGGAGGGGTTTCCTTGGCAACATGTTCTTGAAAGGGTTCAGAACTTCTCCCTTCCTCCTATGCCATATTTTTTTTCCCAATTTTTTAATTTATTTATTTTTAAATTTTGTTTCTTTTTTTCCCACCTACATATTCTTGTGTGAAAAGGAGGTAGGATTGTGAATCAGCCCACTGAACCTGTCCTTGCCTGCTGCCAGAAGCAATTGCACACATCTGATATGAGATTTGGACTCCATCAGAGCTTTGAAATGTCTCCTGCTTATGCTGGACTGTGACAGCTYTTGAGTGAGAAGCAAACTCTCCTTGATGTTCTCAGTATCAGCATTCATTGTTAGTCCAATTTGGATGCACTCACCCACAGAGGTTTTTTTCTTATGTTTTTATTCTCTTTCCCTTAAGGCTAAGGAAAGAAATGGGGTAGGAACATTAGATCAAATAAGCAGCTGACATGGCACAAAGATTTTAGATATTCAAGGTTAATTTCACCTGATTTCAGGTGTCTAAAGGAAAAATGACTCCACATTCTCATTGATATGGCAAACACCCAGAGTGATTCGAATCTGTGTTGTGTTGTTTTGTCTTCTGCAGATACAGTCCAGATATAGAATCATAGAATCATGGAGTCATTAAGTTTGAAAAAGACCTCCAAAATCATCWAGTTAAGGCTTCACTGTTCAGATTATCCCTCTGTGTTTTGTATCTCACTGAACATCTGAAGGCTTTAGAGACTGTATCACCATGAAAACACCTCGAAGATCAGAAGGGTGCAAACTTACATCAGCATCCAATCAGTCCTCCAGTAACAGCTCTGCTTCTCTTTCTGATCATTCTTCCAGATTTCCAAATCAAACAAATATTATCTCACAGTTTCAGGCTTCAGTTATGTTTAGGTCTCTGAAACTACTCCAGACTTACACCAGGGAACAGAAATGAACAAATTAAACCTACAGACACACTGATGATGTGAAGGGTGAGGAGYTGGGCTCGATGATCCTGAYGGGGCCTWTCCAACTCAGCAYATTCTATGATTCTGTGATATGAGATTTTGATCCCACTGATGTCAAYGGGAAATTGCCATCCCATTGAGTAGGGTTGTCATTCATGGATTTAATAGACTTGTCTTGAATGGGCAATAGACTGTAAATATGTTTTTTAGTTGATCTGAGTGAGGAAGGCCACAGTAATGTTCTTTTACCCTTGGAGTGGTTCCATTTCTTCATGTGTGTTCCTAATGCTGCCGCAGTTTTCAGTCCAGCCTGGTTTATGAAGTTTTGTAGGAGAGCTTCTTGTCTGGGCATCTCAAAGAAA
>NW_026623336.1:1908342-1926545 GCF_030028575.1 Malurus melanocephalus
TACTAGGCAGGAAGTCAGGAGATCAGAGAGTCATAGAAGAACCTGTGAAATAGGGATKGGAAATACAGACTTTCAATGAGGAGAAGATTGGGACAGGGGACAGAAGGACTTATTTACTCTCTCTGAGCTTCGATCTCTTTGAATTTAATATCTGGGGTATCATATAAAGCAATAGGAAGCTTACACCCTGCTTTTGCTTATTTGGAGAAAGATTATTTGGTCTTTGAAAGTAATTAGGGTATTTCGGTGACTGTGCTTTTTTGTAAAAGCTATTTCACAAATTCACTTGTTTTCATAATAATTAATTTGAACAAACTCCAAAAATATGTTTTAATACATCTACAATTCCCACTTGAATAAAGCAAATTGCATTTTTACATCAGAGGACAGATCAGTGACTCTTTCTTCTGGATGCACTAGAATCGTGAAAATAACAACCCACTGGGAACCTTGCAAGGCCTCAACTTCTGATTTGTTTAACCATAATTGCATATTTATAAATTAGAACAGACTTTTCTAATTAATTTTGTATCATGCGAATAACACTGGTTAGAAACAACCTACTGTATTAGTAAAATCCTTGCCAAGAACATCGCAGTCTGGAGTCACATTCAGTTTGAAGGGAAATGAAAGGCAGCCAGAGCAGTGACTAGCCTTTTGTTTCACTCATGAGAGGTAATTACCAACTCCAAAATACAAAGATAAAAGCCTTTCAATAAACTGACACCTTCTGCACATAAAGTCCCCAGAATGTTTTTAATTCTGTCAGGCACAAAGGAGATGAGCAAATAAAAATGCAATTTCCAGTCAGAGCAACCAAAGCAATATTATTTGGCAAAAAAAAACGTGGTTATGATGCATTTCCTTTGTGCTTAAGCAGTCAGCATATGGAACAGTGCACAGCTCCATCCTAAGATGTGCAGAACTATCTTTGGATGCTCAGATCTTTCTGCAAACAAAGTGCTTTGATTTTGTGGGCAGGACATCATTTGGGTACGAGCTGGCAGCAATGACACAGAATTTATGGGAAATCCATAAACCACAGCAGCTGTAAACCAGGCAGGATRTCTCAAAGGGCATTAAAGGCCTCTGTTTAGGTAACTGAATCCTTCCCTTGATCTCTACAAGTCCATTGTGCAAGGTTTTTATTCTGCCTGAGATCAAGCAGCTTATAAATCCCTTCTGTTTTTACAAGGAAAAGTTGTTGTGGCATCCAGTTGTCAGAGCTGGAGATTGCTTTTAGTGCAATTAATGTACTATATTTCTGAGCAGAAACACTTCCATTCTTATTAGGCCAGGCATATTACTGTGCAATTACTGACTGATTTAGACAAACTCAAGTATTTGCCCCCTTTATTTTTATGATTTTCCACTCAGCCTTGCAGTGTCTCCTTGACTGACAAGGTCAATATTTGCCTGCATTTCCTGAGGAGGAAGGGATTGTGATGAGTTATCAGCATCCTAGGCTCTCCACCCATCTTCACATGATGCTCACAGTGAGGAAGTTCTAACTCCATTATATGAAGAGTTTCCTTTGATGTTTCTTAACACAGTCTGCTTTTTTTCATTGGTTTCAAGACAAAGTGAAGCTTCACTATCACCTTTTCCCYCTTTATTTAACACAAAGACATGAGTTTTTGTGATGACTACTCAGGCTTGCTCAACTTTTCCACCCTTGGCTTTCACAGAGATGAACTAGAATGATTTAAGTTAAAACAATTTAGGCAATACTCATCCAACAGCTGGGCAACTGTTATTACAGCTAACGAGGCTAAAATCAGCTCAGACTGAGACTAGCCTGGATGAATCCTCACTTCAGCCTTTGTGAGTTCTTCAGTTTTTTAAATGATCTATTGACCTCAGTGACACAGCAGGGGCTATCATACAGTGCCACAACCCTGGGTGACTGCCACATGTTCTCTGAAAACACTTAAAAGGGTTTATCCAAGGGTTTCTCTTCTGGAAATGATTATTGGGGTCTTTTCAAAGATTTGTGAGACTCAAGGAACAGATTAAATGTGCATTTTGGCCTGGGAGGTGTTTTCAGTGAAGAGGTAGCTGGGAAGTCTCCTCTCAGTTTTACTGTGCACCCAAAGGTTTCCCTTGGGTTGTGACCTCTCTTTGTATTTTGCATTCTGACCTTGTATCAACAACAAAATTAAAGTGAGGACTGTCCTGCAYTCCCAGGGCAATGCTGCAGTGTGCTGCCCGGACATTAAAAGGGTTATCAAAATCACTGGCCTGAGTACTGCACCTGACACTTTTTCTCCTCAGAAATGTGAAAATTAACACACAGGTTAAAAAAGAAAATAAAAAAAAAAATTAAAAAAATTAAAAACCTAGAATTTTTTTCTCTCTCAGAGAAAGAACAAAATCTCATAGAGCAAAGGATTTCGACACACCTTTATGGCTGATGCCTCATCTTCAATGTGGGATTTCCAATTGTTTTAAAGACTTTTGTCTTTAATAGCAGCACAAAGCTGTGTGGACACGRAACAGAGGCAAACAAAGCCCAGTTTTATTCGTGGAGAAACGACGAGAGAGAATGAATTCCCCATGATCAACATTAGTCACATCATTGAAGTTCTGTTGGCAGGCATCCAAATATTGCAGTGACAATGGTGGAATAACAACTTAAAAAGAGCACAATAATACAAATTATTGGAACTAATACCTGTCTTGTCCATCTCATTTGCTTGATCAGCAGCAGATGAGTAGGAAGGGCATTCGTAATGCAGATCCCAAATGCAAAGGGGAGTTTGGAGCTGTAGTTGCAAACTACTAAGAAATCTAGGATTTAAAAAAGCAACTACTGCCTATGTTTTTTTTTTTGTTGTTGTTGTTTTGTTTTGTTTTTTCTTTTTTTGTTTGTTTAGTTGTTTTTTTTTTAATTTAACAAAGAAAATCTATAGATTTCTGTCTCTCTAAAATCTGATTCACAGTCAGTGTAAATTGGTCCCATTGAAGTGCACTGATTTGCCCTCAGGAAACACATATATTTGGTAAAAACTGAGTAAACCTATAAAATTCAATGGAGTTCGTGTGTTATAAATGCTATCTTATAATATGACCCATATGCTTCCTTCTTCTCCTATTGCTAAAAAAGCAACATGAGAAACATTATCTGTTCATGTCACACTTCTGTGACCACGTGCAAAGTGACAGTGGCAAAAGTTTACCCTATGCCTCTTGCACTTGGATTTTTTTTTTCTGTTGCATTTT
The DNA here is from genome assembly GCF_030028575.1 of Malurus melanocephalus. Taxonomy (NCBI): domain Eukaryota; kingdom Metazoa; phylum Chordata; class Aves; order Passeriformes; family Maluridae; genus Malurus; species Malurus melanocephalus. The sequence goes on from NW_026623336.1 coordinate 1,911,565, forward strand.
GGCAATTTCTGCATTCAAGATTAGCATTCTGAGTTTTAATGTGTTTGCTTACACGAAATGCAACTTGTAATTAAGTTTCAGACTGCTTAATTGTGCCTTCATCTGTATAAATTAAAATGTTGCTATAGAAAAAGAAAAATAAAAAAATAATRATAAAAAAGCTTTCATTTTCATTTGCCTCTCAATATTGCATCTGAATTAATAGTTAAATAAGAGGAAACAAAGTTTTTTTTTAAAGAATCAGTGTTAATTAGCATTTCACAGCCTAGGAAGGATATGTTGTCACAGAGCATGTATCACTTGCTTCACAAAGACAAAATGMTTCAATAAAATGTTTTCCTGCCAGGGAGTGAGAAATGAGCACTGGCTTAGCAARCCAGAATTCAAAGACTTTGCTTTATCCTGCTCATTACAGGTAATTGGAGCCAGCTCTGAGAAGGGATATAGGCTTTTAAGGTAGGACTTGGGTGGAATTAAGGCACCTGAATCCAAAAGGACATAGAAAATCCTTTTACTTGGGTTTAAGACACCTGAATTGATGGAATTGAGTTCATACTAAACCAYATCAGCTTTCATGTACCAGGCAGTCTCAGACTCTGGGTAGGACTCTCAGACCTTTAGGAATACACCAGTACACAAAGTTGGGGACAACAGGCTGGTTACTGCACTGTCTTCCCAGTAGCAGGTTTGTCCACAGGCATTACTCTCCTCAGAGGATGTAAAACTCATGGCAAACTCCTTTCTAGGGACAGAATTACAGGGAAATAATGGTATTTCTGTATTTCCCCCTTTGAAATTTTGACAGTGGGAATTCATGGAATCATGGAATGGCTTGTGTGGGAAGGGACCTTAAAGGCCACCAAGCKGCAACCTTGCATTWTCTTAATATCTATCYTAATAAATTGTGYTATCTTAATASCTTGRAGGTAYTRAGAAGAAATTCTTTACTGTGAGGGTGGTGAGGCACTGGCACAGGYTGRCRCAGGAGTTGTGAATGTTCCATTCCTGGAAACATTTARCACCGGAGTGGRTGGGGCTTTGAGCACCCTGATCTMCCAGGAGCTGACCCTGCCCACCTGTCCCTGTCAGGGRAGTTGGAATGGGATGATCTTGAAGGTCCTTTCCAACYCAAACYATTCCATGATTCTCTGGTTTTCTGAAGGGGCATATAGGTACAAATTTCCTTGATGRAGAAAAAGCAAAATGATTTCAAATKCYGAGAAAGACATGAATATTCAATCAGTATTCACTGARCTCTAGCTGATATGACTTTTAATTATTTATTTGTTGCTATCACTGCGACAATTCTGGATATTTTGGGCATCTTCATAAATCATCAGTCAAGTGACTGGTTGCTTATTAAACCAACCTGCATGTCATCTGAGCACCAGCTGCCAAGCAGAGAGATATTTTGAGGTTGTCAGCAGAGTTTTTCTTCCTTGCATTGGGGCCTGGAATGAAGGGAGTTTGTGTTTCCATCAGCCAGGACAGAAGGTGAAGGTGAAGCCTTTTGTCAAGAGTGAGAGGACAGAAGGGCCTCACAGCAGTGAGACACGACCGGATCGTGCTCTGCAACAAACACCAAGCAGATGGTTCCCTGTGCTGGGGGGATTGTCCTAGCAATAACACATTGCCAGGACAGAGATTCTGATCTTAACAAAGGAGCACAAGCTGCAGGCATTGCTGAGTGCAGGCACTGCTGGGTCCATCCTCTCTGCAAGGTTTTCTTGCCTTCCTCATCACACTGGGAACCAATGGGTGCACCCGGGAGCAAACTAGCACCATGCACAGAGAGAGCTGCTTTGGATGGAAAAAGCAGACAGGGACTCTATCTTTGAATATTTCCTTTGTATTGACACTGACCTGGTTTGCTTGTGACAAACCAGGAGCTCATTCTGTGTTGTGCAGAGCTGGAATTTCCCCAGGCTGGCACACACAACATCTTCAGCTTACCCCAAGGTATGTCAGAGCTGCCTCCCAGCAGAAAGCCMTAATGGTCCACACTTAAATAAACCTGTGACATTCTGTCCTGTTCTTTTGTCCTGTGGAAAGGTGATCAYGCACAAAACAAGCTGGGAATTGATCTGGGAGTTGTTCTACATCTTGTACCATATGTGGGAATACAGAAATGTCCTGTTCATGGGATATTCCAGGGAACATCACTGTTCCCAGGGACATCCTTTGGAGCTGTTTATCTCAGCAGGAAGATACGGCTGCAAAACCAAGACAGAGCCGTGTGTTCAGTGACAGAAAGCAGAAAARGTTGTCATTCACTCAGTAGTCACTCACAGGTTGAAGAATGAAGCAGAGGGACTAATTAGTCTCAAATTAAATCTATTTTCTTGGGTTTGGGTGTGGAATATTGACAAAGGCATTTTTATTTGGTCAGTTAGAGTTGAAGGTGACTCAAGTTTACAACTATTTACACTTTAAAAATCAGGGCCGACATGAAAAATGAGAATAACTCACCTTCCCACCTGATAATTTGTTTCATATCAAAGTATCACAATAAGCAGAAAAAATGTTCTGATCACATCCTTCCTAACATATACTATCCAAGAAAATCTTAGAAGAGGAAACACATATCCCATTTGCTTTTTGGGATAATCCATAGACTCATCCTAACTTTGGAAGTGTTATTTTGTTTCTCCAGGTCWGTAGTTTTCCACTCTTGAATATATTTTAATTTTTTTCTAACACATGTTATTTCTTCATCAATGCAAACCACTCTTTTGCTGTTGTAGTTCCTATTATCAAGCAATATATTTTATCAGTAGACAGATTGAACTATACATTTAAAACCTATTATGAATATTCATACTACAACTGGACTCTAATACTTCAATCAAGGGAATAATTCTGTGTGAGCCATAGATGTTGTCCTTATATTTTTTAAGAAGGCTAGAAAAACAGGAGCAAAACCATTTAAGTAAATTTGCTGTAATATTTTTCTTTATTTTTAAAATAAAATTTTTTCTTTATTTTTAACAAAACCTGTCACCAAAGCAAGAGGTACAATCAAACAACTTCCAGAATCAAGCAGATTTGAGAATGGGTTTCAGCTGCTGGTCAAATTTATCTTTGATCCACCAGCTGATGCACTCCTAATCAAACTGTTCAGAATCTTTTTAAGCCTGTATCACTATTCATGAAGGTGAAATCATTGCGTGTGCAATATTAGAATGACCTGCTTGATGAACCTGTGATAAAAGTGTAGCTGACTACAGCAGAATAGCAGCTCTTGCACCTGAGAGATATCAGACTGAAGGAGGCATTTCTTTCCCCTGGCTTGGAAGGCCAAGAAGAGGCAGAATTTGGGTGTGATGCACTTTTCTGTAACAATGGGTGCATGTCTTCTTGAATTGCTGTAATACAGACTGGGAAAGAAAATTGATCACTTCGGAACAGATTGTTAATATTCATTGCAGAAACTTTAATACTTAGGATCAAATGGAAAGTATTTTTTCATAAGTTTGTATTGATAAAAAAGCAGAATTTGACATGGTTTTAAGAACAATTACCAAGTACATTGAAATAAATCTACAGGCGTTGACCGTGGATTTTTGGGAGAAATTATAACTGTCACATATATATTGACAAATCTACAAGCAKAGTGTTTCAAATCAGATAAAATACTTTATCTGGTCAGAAAAGCATGTTCAGCTGCTGTYRGYCAGCAYCCYCAAATYCTTTTCCACTGKGAGATTTCCACTCTGTTCYCAGGCTGCAGTATTACATGGGGTTATGGTAAGTTTAGTGCAGGACCTGGCTTTTCCTTGAAGCAACCAAATATAATATATATTTAAATTCATATATTTCAACAACTGGTGCCTGAGATTGCAAAGGCATAAAACACACCACACAATTTTAATCAGACTTGTATTTAGGGCTCCCATGAAGTTGGAAAGATTCTGCCCCTTTGACCTGATTTTCACCTTTTCCATATCAGTCAAAAACTGAAGAGAGTTTCATCTGTGGACTTCATCTGAGTTTTAAAAACTTCTTTAACTCCTGGAATATTTCTATCTCCCATAACCAATTACCTTAGATGTGTAACCTTATCAAAAACCTTTTGAAACTCAGAGTTAAACCTTGTGGTTGCCCATCTCACCATAGCAGGAAGGACTTCAGAAAAGTGTTATCTGTTTCTTTGCTCTGCACATYCCATCCTGACTCCTGTGGAAATATGATGGCTATCATCAATAGCTTTTTATCTCTCTCTATTATAAAAGAAACAAACAAAGCAGTCTGGTGTTAAAAAATATATCAATTTCTCACCCTGGTCTCTGGCTCCCCAGTARCTTTTATATTGGTCTGAGGTGTTGGGAGTTTTTTCGTCTTCTCTCCATTAAAATGTTTTGGGAGAATCACCTGTGGTTATTTAGCCAAATAAAAGTCAAAGACAATGGTGTAACTCACTGATGAGTGAGGAGCAAGTGAGGAAAGGAGAAAAATGTTCACTGGATMTAAAAAATAAAAGAAGAAGTGATAAATATTGGAGAAATAATTTAATTAATTAAATTTGARTACATTTTTAAAATATGTCATATTTAAGACTCAGCAATATTTTTCTTTGTTGTCTAAAGTGTTAATTCAACACAAAACATTTATTTTTTTTTCTTTCAGTCATTGACACCATAATTATCTGCCTTCTCATCCACCTGGCTATCATTGCACCTTACTGTTTCTCTCTTCTGCTGCTACTTTTCTATAAATTCAAAATGACCTCGACKGTCTTTCTAAAATTTCATTGGAATGTTTTAAATTTTTTGTGTCTCTCAAACTWTTTCTTTTCTTCTTTTGGGTATTTGACTTGTTACCACCTTGAAGTAAAGGTGAATGAACTACTGGATCATTGTAACTGAGATGCTGTATTGACAGCATTTATACTGCACTTCTGATCTTTAGAAGGGCCATGGAAGCATCAATTCTCCCCTGCTCTTTTTAGTTTTGGTTTGTTTTTGGGTTTTTTTTTCCCTCTTTTTTTTTTCCTTTGTTTGTTTGGTTTTGGTTTTTGCTTTTTTAGTTGGGCCTTTTTCTTTTATTTTTCTTTTTCGATGAGAGTTTTGGAGGGCACTTCAGTTTTATCTTTCTTTGAAAGGTATTGGCTCATAACAGAAATAGATTTGAGCTGCACACTGGAAGCTTTAAGGCATGTTTGTACATCTTTCTTATAAAATTATGATTTACAGACTTTTGGGACAAGGAACAAATTTTCCTTAAAAATTTKAAAATCAACGGTGGTAGTGTTGTGTATTTTTTCAACAGCAGAGTCTAATTTTACAGACTCCTAGACTTTAGCCCTCATGGCACGAGAAAGCTGGTTTTGATAGGYGTGGAAAGAAGATTTTTGGGAGGAACTTCTACCAAGCATCTGGTTGCCAATGACCCCGAGCCATACAGTAATCCTGTGTTCAGCTAGTTATTAACAGTGCTATTCTGCTATTCAAAACACAGGCTGTGAATAGCCTGATTTTAAAATGACACATGAAATGAATACAGATCAAACATCACCTGGTCTCCTCATAACTCCAAAACCTAAGGACTGCCAGGTGGATCAAAATGCTCTTGGCAGAGTCTGAATTGTTTACATGTTCCTCTCACACCAGAGACAGGAATTTTATTAGCAGAAGTTACAGGGCTACAGTGTTTAACATGTTCTTTTTTTTACCTTTGTCCTAGAAAATCCCCTTGAAAATGGAAATTACCTGACTGCACTGGTAAGTCAGAAGCCTTGGTCAATGAAGCATATTAAAACTTCTTTTCTCTTTGTCAAAGTGATTATTTAGACCATGGATTTCATATCTGAGTGTCTCGGTTCCAAGATGTTCCTGGTTGCAAATACACAAATATTATTGATGGCAATAAGAGGAGACTGAGGGGAGATCTCGTTACGCTGAGGGGAAGCAAAGAAGCAGAAACAATTTCCTCTCTCTGGTGAACAGTGACAGGACCTGAAGGAATGGCTGGAGCTGTGTCAGGGATGTTGAGGTTGGATAATGGGAAAATGTTCTTCCCCCAGGGGGGGTGGTTGGGCCCTGGAATTGGTTCCCCTGGGAAGTGGTCACAACTCCAAGGCTGCCAGAGTTCCAGGAGTGTTTGGACAATGCTCTCAGGCACAGAATGGGATTCTTGGCTGTGTCCTGCACAAGGCCAGAGCTGGACTCACTGATCCTTCTGGGTGCTTCCARCTCAGGGTATTCKWTGRTTCTGTGATTAATGGAAAAACACCTCCCACCCCCAACTAGTGCAAAGTCCTCTCTACTTTTATTCAGAGAGGCAACTTGAGGATTAGTTTACCCCTGGAAACTACCAGTCTTAAAAAAATATCAACTAAAATCCCAGAAACAAATAGGACAATGAGAATTTTGCTAACAACCTTTATTTCATCTTCCTACTCTCTCACCATGCTATGAGTTGCATAGAAGTCTTAGCTTTAACTCCCTCATTACCCCTCCAATTTAAATGCTTTCAAAGATTCAGTTCATCAACCCAAAATGCAATCAGCTCAGCCAGCTAAGTGAACACAACAGAGAAATCTATATCTTTTGCCATGCAAGGAAAAAACACTGAGATTGATTCATTAGAGTCTGTCTTTCTTGTGCTAACCTGCTCAATCAGAAAGCACATCCTGTTGAAAATTTAAAGGACTTCCTAATAACTTAATAACAATATGGAAGCAGATCCTCTCTGTCAGCAGGTTTAACTCCTTGSTTTTCCATTAGCTTTCAATTCCCTAGTATAAATCACTCCTCTAAGCTCCTCAGATGTTAGAAGCCGAGGGTCTTGAGACATGAAATCACTTGCAACTGATCATGCCTTCCCTCAGGGAAAAAGGAAAAAAAAAAAGGCAAAAGCAAACAAACAAACAAAATTAATTCTGCTGCAATATATTTCACATGAATAGGCAACAAAGGCACAGTCTGGTGGTACCAGGATCATAATCTATCACAATCAARATAATTTATTTCCAGATTTCCTACACTGCACACCAGAATAAAGAGAGAAAATTCAAATGTACAAAGGACTTTTTGTGTACCTGCTACCTTTAGTAAAAGTCTCAGCATCAATTTCCAAACCCTGGACTTGTGTCTGGAGATAGACATTTACCTGACAGTGAATCCTCAAAGGTTTCTGCTCAGTTAACAAAGTGTGAATGGGTTTCAGAGAGGAGCACAGGGCATTTTGTATTCAAGTTCTCCATAGATAAAACACTCTGGTCCAGACAAATGGGCATTCTAATTTAAAGATGCAGTTACCCGKGTTGGATCATCAGGCCTACGTCCTTCCAGCTCAGAAAAAGAATATTACCATAAGTTTAAACTGTCCTTTTAATGCATGAACTGGTTGTTGAGAGTGTTAGTGATTCACCAGAGTCTCTTCCCTGCTGCACCGCTTGAGGGGCTGTCTGTGTCTAAGTGAAAGAAATGGTGCAGTTACTGTGAGTAACACACACTCGCAGCAGTGTGTGCCACATCTCTTAAATGTCTCCCTCAACTGCTGGACTGTGCAAACAGTACAGACCCTCTAACTGRGTTAGTCAGACTTCAGATGCCTGAGTCATGGTCTGGATCTATATTGAAACCTAATACTGACAGTAGTTGAAAATTTTATTTTCTTTGTATTTCCTATATTGCATATTGATTTTTTTATTGTGTGTATATATATATATGGTTGTTGTGTGATTTTATTTGTTTGGGGTTTAATTATTGTAATGTAATTGGTGATCTTCACACGATAAGTCCTTCTGAGTCTCCCTCCTGCAGACATTGCCCATTCAGCACAGTCACTTAAGATTTAGCTCAGGATCAAGGAGTTTCCATGTAGGATTCTGAATATAGGAGTCTATATATAAGATGTTTAAATTCCCATCAAGTTTGCTGATTAACCAGGATGGACTTGATTTTTTCCCCTTTCTTTTCTCCCTAAACACAGACATTTAGTTCCATTTAAGATGTCGTGGTGTATCTAAGGCATCCATTTACATGTTATATGTATACATTATATATATATATATATAAAAGCTGCTGGGAGATTTGCAACCAGCAGTGGTACTCTATCCTCATAATCCAGGGCAGAGTGAATTTCCATGTACTGCTTAGACACCTACAGGTAGATATCTACATCTAGGGCTCTTTAACTTGAACTGAACTCCATCCTAGCTCTACAGTAAAAGCAAGAAACAAAAGCTGCATCTTTAATTAAGGCGGAACCAGATTCTCTGTTCCCTTGAAAAGAAGGCAATTTTTCCTACCTTATCCCATAGCTTTAACATGCAAGTGCTTTACAAGATCACACAGATCTTCCCAAAAATTAAGGAAGAATTTTTACCAGTCTGTTATGGTGGAGCAGCTGAGTGGAAGAGTTCTCTGAAAATAAAGTTACCTACTATTCACTTTACATGATTAAAATGTGTTGTGGTTTCACCCCAGCCAGCAGCCAAGCCCCACACAGCCACTCATTCCCCCAAAARCAGAATCAGGAAGAGAATATGAAGGGTAAAAGATGGAAAACTCATGGCTTGAGATAAATGCAGTTTAACAGGGAAAGCAAAAATTGTGCACAAAACCAAATTAAAACAAATTAATTCCCTCCTTCCCATGGGCAGGCAGGTGTTCAGCCATCTCCAGGAGASCRGGGCCCCATCATAGGAAATGGTGACTTGATAAGAAAAACTCCATCATTACAAGCTTCTCCCCTTTCTCCTCTTTYCCCTCATTTTATATATTGAGGATGATGTCAAAAGGTCTGGAATGTCCCTTTGGKCAGTTTGGGTCACCTGTCCTGGCTGTGTCTCTTCCCCTGCACCCCAAACTTCCTCCCCAGCMTGGCCGTACAAAAGCAGAAAAGGCCTTGGCTCTGTGTAAGCCCTGCTCAGCAATAACAAAAACATTTCTGTATCATCAACACAAATCCAAAACACAGCCCCACACCAGTCAGTGGGAGGAAAATTAACTCTACCTCAGCTGAAACCAGAACATATGTCCATCAAATATTCAATATGTATGTATTTATACATACATATAGAAATGAACAGGGAAATTGAAATATTTGACTTGGCTCAGGGTTGTGTACTGTTTTGTTTCGATGCAACACTTTCCAAAAAGATTGTCTGAAGTATACWCCTGCTTGTTAAACATGTGCTTGAATCCATATTTTGTGTTAAAGGTGAGTTTTGTTTCAGAGCTGCAAAAGCAAAGCTATTGCTGTAGACATCATAAAGCACCTGGTTAAGCACAAGCCACACATCATTAAGATTTGGTAGCATTCTGCATGCATGCATCATCTGAAAAACTAAATTACAATTGAACAAACAAAACAAGCAAACAAACAATACAAAAAGAAACCTGAGGTGTAGGTTTCAGCAATTTAAGTYTCATTCGTCTTCAAACAGACTTAATGTGCTGTATTACAATCTAGCCAAATTACATTCAGATCAGCATGAAAACAAATTCAGGTGCACAGTGGGCTTAATTATGCTATAAAGAAGAGCATCACTAATAGCAGAAGGGGGCACTAGAAACTAGCTACTRTATTTTCTGAATCCATTTCTTCTTTTGCAATCACCTGAAGATTTATAACATGTATTAAAAGAAATRTCTAATTTATGAACTGGTTGCCTTTGCACCCTTCCCCAAGGTCTTAGTGGATGGACTGGGATTTGCATCCCACCTTCAGCCTTTATCTTTTGGGACTGGTGYTTTTCAGCTGCTCTAAAGTTGCGTAAGAATTGGCCACTCCAGCAGGCAAGCAGGGGTAATTGGACCTTACAGCAATTTCCTTTTAGTAAAATGTGAGAGCAGACCTGCAGCGATGCAGAAACAAAGGATTGCCTTCCAAATAAAGCTTTATTAACCCTTTAAAGGAAAAAGAAAGCACTTGGAGCAAAGTGCAAAGCCATCTTAAGAGATGAATGTTGAGTATCTACAGCAGTACCCATACCTCATTGGATCTTCCCTTCAAACAACCTGGAAAGTTCTCTGGAAACAAGAAKGATCACTATCTCCTCTCAGCATCAGCATCTCTTTGTCTTTTTCATGGTAAATTGATCTTTTTTGCCTCTTATACTCAAAAAGTTTCAATGAAGATTCCTGGTTATTCCAAGAGCTTCGTGATTTGCAGTTTCCTTTGATTGCAAGCATGACCTTARGAAAAGGAAATTTTTCCAAACAAGACAAGAGGCATTTAGAAAACAGTGTCTATTCTGTTATCCTAGCTAGTTTAAAGTTGTGCAGGCTTTTTATCCTGGTAATTATTTAAATTCCCTTGGCTTTACTCTATTTTGGCATTCTCTGGTCCATCACCATTCAAATACAAGAACAGGAAACTCCTCTTAGAGCCACAGTAAGCCTCTCTAATTTGAAACTCTTTGTACAACACAGTTTCTCTTTTTTTTTTTTTTTTTYTTTATTAAATTTAAGTGCCAAAAGACCCTATCCCTTCCTTTCAGAAGCCATAGACCTTTCCATGAGCCAACAGGTTTTAAAGCCAGAGATACCTTTTTATTTATTGTCTTTTGCCATCTGTTAGCTRTAGTAAGGAAGGCATCCTACCCAAGAAAGCAACATAAGCTAAGTCATTTTTGACATATTTTTGCCCAGAGCAACATTGTCTATTGGAAGGTGTCTGTGCCCATGGCAGGGGATTTGGAAGTAWATGATATTTATGTTCTCTTCTAACTCAAACCATTCTAGGATTCTATGATTTTTGACTCTTTTATTTAGCTCACATTTTCCATTATCYAATTTAAAACTATTATGCTTTTCTTTTGAAGAGACACTCAGAAACCTTTCCTCTCCCAAGAGTCCTGAAATGGAAGAAGAAAGGGAAGAAAATATGCTTTAAAAATTTATATCGAGGGGTTATGGCAGATGACACTGCAATTAGAAGTTACAAAAATGCTAAAGGCATGTTGTCCTTTTAATGGAGGTTCTAATTCAGATCTTTTTTCCTCCTCATGTAGAAGCAGGTACACAGGGACTCGGAAATGGATGCACGCAGGATCTGCTAAATGTGTTTCTAATTGTCTGAGTTTAATAATTGATAATATAGACAGAGCTYGCGAATTTTTCTTTCACATAAAAGATAATTGTGCCTGAGTTTCACATAGTCTGAAATTAAATGTGTTAAGTGCTCCAGGGACCAGCATGTACGTGCTAGGAAAGAGCATTCCTCTTGATCAGAAGCAGTTAGGAKATGTAAAAAAACTTTATTTATTTGGGTTGTAGTGGCATTTAAAGAGCTAAAACAGGGCTGGTGAGCCGTGGTGACAGGTGATAGCCATTCTCTCCCCCATAAGGAGGCAGTAGAAACTGTTGCCTGCCTTCATTCTTACATTTTTTTCTTCTCATCTGAGAACTCAGAACAGGATCTCTGGCCTTCCAGCCTGCTCTCTCTAAGGTGATCTACCTTTCTTTTGTGCAGACCTCTCTTTTATCCCCTTTCTTTCAGTCTCCTGCACYTCAGGGAAGCAAAGAAGAGGCAGAAACAACTGCTTCAGATTTCTCCTATTTTCTACTCCTATTTGGAGGAAGAAGAAGGATTTTTCAAGGACTGAGAGTAGCAAAGGGCACAGGGCATATGAGTGATGTCTTAGGAGGATATAAGATCCTTAGAGTTTGGAGAAAACAAAAGCTATGAAAAGACAGCAAGGGAGGTGAAGTGAAAACTGAACAGAGGGGGAATCTTCCAGGAAACAGAGGTCAGAGTGCATCAGAAGGRAAAGAGATAAATATATGCTGAAATATGATGTATGAGCAAGATGAGACAGTGGGCAAGACAATGGAGAAAAGAAAGAAAGGACAGAGAACTGTAAGTGTGTAAGATTCCTGGTCTGCGCTTTAGTAGTTGAATAATTRTGATTAAAATATGTGTCATGATCTTTATGTATTTATAGAAAAAGAGATGAAAGTCATAGGTCAAAAAAAATAGGAAGAATCTAAAAAATGGATAGAAAAAGAGAAGAGCTGTGGGATACAAAAAACCTTTTTTTTCTTACTTTGACATTTCCAGAAAAAAAAGATATAAATGTATAAAAAGAAACTGTTAACAGGAAGCAATAATTTTAGCCAAAAGGATTTGTGTTTGCAGAGGTCAGGGTTAGGTCTGAATAGAAACCCATCAAAATTTAGAGCAGTGTTGGATCTATTTAGAGCAGGGATTTGGATTAGGGTTCAATGGACTCTCTCTGTTCAGTTGCCTGATGTTGGCAGTGTTTTGGTTTAGCAAACAAACCACACCCCAGCCTTATGAAGTTGTGMCTGAGACAGAAAAAAGGTATTTTCACAATATTCTGTATGCAGTGAAGTGTCCACAGATAATTTGGAATATTTCCTATGACTCCCTGCAGTGAGTCCCTTTTGTGAGCTTTGGTGATGGGCTGAAAAAGGTCACCACTGACAAAAAAAAAAATCCTGAATGTTTTCCATGTTGCTTGCTACACACAAAGATAATTTTGCAGGTCCAGCTTTCCTGGTATTGTTTGTTTTTCCGTGAGGGTAAGCAGCAAGACATCGCCTTTTAAGTGGCAAAAGCGCAGCTATTTTCTCCCAGTATTCTTCTGTGTGCTTTTGCAAAAAAGACTGTGCTCTTGGATAATCAAATAGATGTGGAATGAATGTTCAGGAGATGGATTGGGTTCTTCTGGGCCTATTTTGCTTTGTAATGATGCTCCTGTACACTGGTCTAGACAGTGCAAATATACTGTGCTGGCAAGGCACCCACATTGAATGGTTTTATGTGTTTGAAATCACAAGCTTTCATCTCTCATTCGAAGGCACAGCAGCCTTTAATGTGTGTGGTCAGGTGCCTGCAATTGCTTTCTTTCAATAGAGAAAATCAGCACTCCAGAAAACGAGACAYAAATCCTGTACATGGGAAAAACTCTGGATGGAAATGACTCCTCTATTGTATTTCTGTACCAATACTGGCTTTGTGCAAAGGTTTCTATCCCCACTCACACTCCTCTCCAAGCAAATCAAAGAAATTCAGTGATGCATGGAAAGCTGGATGACAAATAAAAAAAAATAGTTGTCACTATTATGGTCATCATCCTTAATTTCTGTAAAAATCATAGGCAAAAGCTGRCCATGAAATTAAGACATTAGAATGAAATACACAATGGTTAAATTAAATGCAGAGTTGACTCAGGAAAAAACACTTTTCCTGTAATGAGAAAATCTGTATGAAATTACAGCAGCATAAAAAAGGACACTGGTAAYTACACTGACTCTGATAGTGAAGATAAATAGCAGTGATGCAAAAGATGATCCTAAAATGTGGATTAAAAGAATCACCATCATATTATAACAGAAATAGATGATGTTTGAAATGATTAATTTATGGCAATTTAATAGTCATTAAAGCAAATCTAAAAATAAAAAAGTGATGGAAATATATTTGTGTTATATTAAAGACATGCCCATAAAAAGTTTGTGAAGGGTTACTAAGTGGTTAATCAATTGTAGAAGACTGTTCCTGAGTTTCTTCTTTCTCATTGATATTATACCCTCAATAGACCATTATGATCCTTAGATCAAAAAGATCTTTAGATCACTCATTTCTTTTTCGAGACAGTACCCTTTTTTCCATTCTTGAATTAGTCCCAAAGGTTGATGGTCTTACAAAGCTGAGCACAGAGAATTGTCACTTTGATACAATGTCACAGACTCTATAAATAATTACCCTATATTTTCAAATAAGAAGTCACATAAAACAAAGGACTTCATGCTTTCATTAAAAAAAAAAAAAAAGAAAAAAGTGAATATGCTCTTTTACGAAAATTCAGTATTTTTTTTCAAGAAATGTATGAATAAAGAATCCTAAGATATCTCTTGTAAATGTATATTTTCTAACAAAAGCATTTCTTGAACATGGATCCTAATAGCAACATTTTTTCTATATAATTCATTAGCTGTGTATAACTGAAAAGATTCTGTCATTTTATCTCCTCAAGGGATGAATATGGATATTGTGAAGTAATTTTGGGGGGGAAAAAATGGTCTTTCCTTTTATCAGAGGATGAAATTTCTGTAGAAATACCAAAGTCTTTGTGCCATTTTCCAATGAAAACTCTATTGGGATATTCTGTGCAGATGTGGMAGGATTATGGGATTTAGGTTGTGAGTGAGTTCCAATTATGAAAGTTAAATTTGTTCATTAGTCACACACAGGGGAATATACGGTTCAGAGATGTGCCTGTGCACACAAGCAGTGCACTGAGTCCTGCTGGCATGGTCCAAGAGCTTTCTGGACAAACACCTGCATAGGTGGATAATGGATTGCMTGGAGACAGCATCAAAAGTCAAAASCAGGTGACTGAMCCAGCCTTTGCAGTTAAGTATTGGACTGATTGTTCCAGGAGCTGTTGGGGTGGGAATTTCTAACCACAGATTCCACCCGAGTCAGCTTCTGCTGCACCAGGACCAGTTTGTACATCTGGGTAGGCTGAGTGAACTCCTGGGTGAGCTCAGCTAAAGACCTTTTACATCACTCCTAATTCAGGGATGTTGTACAGAGATAGTAACATTGCACATAAATAACAAAAATGTTTTCTTGGAGAGATGGTTGTTTAGGACAGTCTTTTGTATGCAATTCAGACATTCAAGACCTTTTATTTATGTATTTAGGTGCATTAACAGCCAAGAGTTGAATATGTACTGGGGTTCTCATGTCAGCCAGGCCATCTGGCTTGTACAAACTGAGCAAAACAGTGGTTTGGGACATCTTTCTTGATTTAGGCAAAGATACTGAAGCAAGGACACAGTCCTGTAACAGGAGTTCCCATCACCATAAGACATCATATTGTTGCTTGGACAAATGAAAATAACACAACATTACCCTCTGCCAGAATCCTAACAAATTTCTCCCTCTCTCTCTCCTTCTATCCTTTCTTTCTTTCTTTCTTTCTTTCTTTCTTTCTTTCTTTCTTTCTTTCTTTCTTTCTTTCTTTCTTTCTTTCTTTCTTTCTTTCTTTCTTTCTT
>NW_026623336.1:1926829-1929342 GCF_030028575.1 Malurus melanocephalus
TTCTTTCCTTCCTTCTTCCTCCTTCCTATTCTTCCTGCCTTCTTTCCTTTTTTTCCTTCTTTCCTCCCTTTCTTCTTCTCTTCTTTTTTTTTTCTTTCTCTCTCTCTCTCTCCCCCCCTCTCTTTCTCATCCTCTCTCCAGTTTTTCTCTGCATAACAATTCTGATCATTCATGTGTAAGTAAAAAAACATCCATTCAGGCTAGAAGAGGTATTGAGACAGATGATTGTACACAGGCAATGAAAAAACATACCTCRTGAGAGTGTTCTGGAAGAGCTTGGCTTATTTAGCATAATAAAACAAAGACTGTCAAGGARTATAATTGTGATCTATAAATATGCCAGGGGAGTAAACATTAGTGAGAGACAAGTATTGCTAAAGARCAATGTTTTAACATAGCTAGTGTAATGTACCTATGACTAGACAGATACTGAAATTTAGACTTTGATTCTCATGGAAGAAATGAGACATAAAAAATATTCTGGTAAGAGTAATATGGGTAAAAAGATGGGCGTTTTATGGGTTTATGTAAGGGAATGTGATGTATGTGATGTGTGCCTGGGACAGAAAGGCACTGGTCTTAGTGGCCCAGGAAGTCCCTTCTTTTCCAATATTCTGTGTTTCTTTTTCAAACTGTTAAAGAATTATGGTTTTATCTGTTGGATTATCTTTTCCTCTACTAGAATGAAATGTCTGGTGACAATCACCACCACTGCTGTAATTTGTGATTTACAACCTAAGCCACAGGCCTACAGGGTTTCTGCCTTTTGAACAATTGTGTCTGAAGGCACCTTCCTGAATCAGCCATGGAGATGCCTCCTAAGAGCTGTGKTTCTGCCATTCGTGTACTGAGTGAAACAGGGTGGGTTAAGAATAGTTTGAAAGCTGAAGAGGACCATCTTTCAGTCCAAATCCAACCCTTCAGCCACAGTCTGAACAGCCTTGATCAACATCATTATGCATTATAAAGTTTCAATAACCAAAGACACCGCTGATTTCTKGTGGAACAGTTTTATCCTCACTCTGTGTTGGTGATCCTAATTAAAAATGTATTCAATGATTTTAACAAACTCATCAAATTTCTTATAGGATTGATTATGCTTCAGCTGCATCTGATTCCCAGTGCTCCATTAAGCTGTCCTGCTCTGTGCTCCAAGGCACTGGATGGGATGGTTTGCAAGAGTATAGTGAACCATCAGCATAATGGAGAAAGCAAGATAGGAGTCTGCAGGTCCTGTCTGGATGTTTTAATAATACCCCAGTTTAGCTAGATGAATTTCTATTGCTGCCTGTGAAGTGGGTTACATCTGCAAGATGGAATTTTGATTTAAAGAAAAAAAAAATAAGGAAGTGTTGCAACACTTTTTAAAAAAGTAATTAAGTTTAATTTCTGCTTTTTTTGGCAAGGTCCTTAAGCAAGAGGAAAAAAAAATATTATAAATGAAATAAACCAACAGCTGAAGGTAATCACAAGTCATGTGCTAACAACACTCTCRTTTTCAAAGAGGGTCTTTAATAATGACATTCACTCTGATTTCAGCAGGCGCTCATCAACAGCATAGGAGTTGTATTAAAAGCAATCACAGCCTTTTTGCTCATCTCTCCGAACACTCCTCACTTCAATGAGCTTCAGTTCAGTCCAATTAGTCAGTGCAATTTAGTTTGTTCAATGCAAGTCACTGGGTTTTAATTGAGTCCAATTAGGCACAAATCAATAAAAGTCAATTCAAACTAATTGTCTTCTATGCAAATCAATAGGATTCAATTAAAATCAATGAGGGTCTTATTCACTCTAATGACTGACCTGTTCCCCCTCTTCAGTTACAAAAAGAGGCCACACACTATTCAGTCTGGGGGTTCTTGAAAAGTCTATCTCTTTTAGTGAGGGGTTATAAATCATTAGAAAAAAGTATAGAGAAAAAGATATGYAACTGGGTTATCCTTTTCCCATTTCTGACTCTTCTACAGTGAATTTTCTGCAGTGAAATATTCTCATTCAGATTATGGAGGGGTTGAATGTATGTGCAAATTTAGATGTACCTACATGAAAACTGAACTACGCAGTCAGAGAATTTAAACATTGATGAATGTATTTACTGTCATTCACAATGTTTACTTTACCCYAGAAATTTATCTTGATTTTAAAACGTGATTGTGCTAAAATGTGAAGTTAGCTGCTAGCCATGTGCTTAACTGACAGCAGCCTTCTGGGGAGTTAATCCWTGGAATAAAAAGTCTTCCAGTAAAGACCTTATTACATGGTTTTACAATGTGTATTACAAAGAAAGCCTCACTATAAATGGAGGGGGAATGGTATACACTATGATAATCACATAATCATTGAGATATGTGCTGGTTTGGGCTGGGATAAAAATATTCTTCATAACTGCTCATGTAGTGCTTTATTTTGGATTTGTGACAAGGACAGTCCTAAACACACAGTAATGCTCTAGCTGTAGAAATACTGTTCAGAAAAAGCTCTGCACAACATATTCCTCTATTTCAGCATGCTCA
>NW_026623336.1:1929592-1938795 GCF_030028575.1 Malurus melanocephalus
TTTTTTTTTTTTTTTTTTTTTGATACTCTTACTGCATGCAAATATCTTCTTTAGAACCATGTTTCTGACTTGTGTTTAGGAATCTAAAATTTTCTTTTCACAATTAGCATCCAATACTCGTTAAAGATCTGTATACCTGGGAAAATTGAAAGCAGAAAACAATGGAAGTCCATGTAGGTTTTCCTTTCAGATGACTGAGTACCCTTCATGTTTTGAATATGTCTAAATCTGCAAGCCTGCTCAGAAGGCAAGACTTGATTGACTGAACAGCCTGGTCTAGTGGAAGATGTCTCTGCCCATGGCCTGGGGGTTGGAAGTAAATGATCTTGTAGGTCCCTTCTAACCCAAACCATTCTAGAATTCTGTGATCCTATTCTCAGTAAAGAATGTTAGCCTGAAGACTGATGTCTCACACAGTCCAGGAYTGCTTTGGAAGGGACATTTGCCATGGAAGGCAATGCTTAGTGGCTTAACTTGTTTTTGCTGGTGTGTTGTGGTGTTCCCGGTCTACACAGGGTTAGGATGTGGGAACCATAAGGATTCAGCTGWGCTAAGATTTGCTCTCTGAACAGCATCAGATGATAGGATAGGTTGTGATCAAAGAAAAGAGAGGGCCTCAATCCCACAGGCACCTATGAAATGCTCTGTCTATTCTGGTAATGCTGTCCCAGCTGTATTTAACTCCTTACTGAGGTGTAGACTGCCTGAATCCAGGAAACTTTGGCCAAAGCTTTTTGGAAGGATGGGCCTCAGGGCAAGGTGCAAAGTAGGTGRTGCTGAACCCATGAATGAGAACAAGGAACTGCATATGTCACTAAAACATAAGAAAGGAATGAAAAGGTCGATTGAATAATGAGAAATKAAGGAGAGAAGCTGAAAAATTAACAATGAAAATCTAGAACAACCCACAGCAAACCATCCCCTAGCTCAAACAGTCAAGTAGACATTCCTCTAAAAGATCTATATCAATGGTCCTTGAAAATGGGAAAAAAAACCAGGAGAGGTAACAGGATAAATAATTTCTGGATTACAAAGCAACTAATTATTGAGAAATTGTGCCCTGTTTTTGTTACAACCCCACATTTATTTTTTTCATTGTTTTGAAACATACTATGATTTCATATGGTAGAATAGATCTTCACTTAGAAGATTTTGTGAAAAGACGAGATTGTTTTGTAGTGTATTATTTTTTATTTGTACATTAGATGCCTTTATGCATTCTACTAGAAAATAGTCTAAAAAATTTGTATAATTCATCAAATTAAGGTTGCCCTTAAACATGGAATAAAAAGGAACAGAGACACTACCTTGATTTCAGATTAAAAATTATGTTCCACTTTTTTWAAAAAATATATATATTTGCTAATATTCATTTTGCATCTCCAAAATACTTGSATTTTTGAGGGAAATATGCTACTTTTTTAATTATAGGAGTGGTAACAGTTTATGTCCTGGGCAGTTTTCAGATCTTGGAAATAGAATCTGAATGTAGACTAAAATATATAGGTCCAGTATGGCAGATTGATTCATTTTCAATGACTTAACCCCAAATCCTTTATTTCTGTGCACTTTGCCATATGCATTACATGCAATCAGCATTCAGCAGACAGTACAACCATCCCTGATGTCAGTTAAATGTTTTACATAAATTAATCACCTTATTCATAAAGGATGAAGTTGTTCTGACCTAGCATAGAATTGAAACAGGTTTGAAAAGCAGAGATTTATCATACGAATTKATATTGGGATTAACAAAAATAAAAGACATTTATATATAATGAAAGCACAACCCCATCTTTTTTAAATGTGGGAACGTGTAGAGAACAGCAGAACAAGGACAAGTGTTTAAAAATCTTCAGTTAAGCTCTGCAGTGCAGTTTGAAAAGTGTTGGAAATGTAATGCTGGGTTTGTGGAGTGGCTTTCATGTGGTATCAAACTGCACTTTGGGATCAAGCTACTCATGTTGSCACCATAGAGATGACATTTTTAAAAGTTGGATCGTATACTAAATGGCTTTCAAGCTTGAAATAAATTAGGATGATTTTTGTTTTACTCAGAATGGAGTCACAAGTGGAAGTGAGATGAAAATTTCTGCCCTAAARCTTCACAGGAAAAATTTAACTGTTCCCAAAATTCTGCCCACCTGTACAGCTCCAATTTTAAGCCAAGTACCTTGTTTTCCATCATATAAATTATGTCTTTTTAYTGGATTGTTCTTGCTCATGCTGAGTAGTAACTATTTCTGTGTCTCTACTGATGTCAACAGCTTTATATGAGATTAAAATACCACCTGACTTCCTGCAGGGATCATGTTATAACCTGAGGATGCAAATTTAAAAATAGTTTTAAAATTATTATGATTTCAAAGCCTTTTAGGACAAAAAAAATGTGTAAACTCTCTCTCTCTCTCTCTATTTTTTTTTTATATTCTACTTTGAAGACGTTTATTAAGAAAGGAAAAGGACTGATAGAAACTTTCTTAACCTTAAATGTCCTCGATGTTCCAGCATTTCAAGTGCAGATATGGTTTACAAGAGTCTATCATCAGTTTGCAAAGTTTCTGTAAAGCAGATGCACMAATGCACAGCCCAGTGGAGTTAAATGGATATGGAGGCAATATTTTTCCTAAATATTTCTTGAATTGATGGGTAGACTGAAAACAAAAATGGAAAAAAAAAAAACAAACCAAAACACAAATTATACGTGACTATATAATTCAGGAATGTACCATAAACTTGCAACAGCAAGGAATCAGTATAACAAAATCAAATTAATGCTTTATTTAAATATCATGAAAATTCATCAAATGCATTGTAAGAAATTTTATACTGTTTAAAATGGGCTATAAAAAGAGTAAAGTGCCAATTACTAGATTGCTAAGAAAAAGAATTTTACTAGTTTTACTCTCAATATGACTAGTCTGGGCTCTGACCAACCTCATCTAGTGCAAGGTGTCCCTGCCCATAGTAGGAATGTTGGAACAAAGGGATCTTTAAGGTCCCCTTCTACTCAAACCGTTCCATGATTCTATGACATTACAGTACTTATTCCAGTGCCAAAATAAATCATAACATGTGGGTATGAGCTGGACCAAAAAGGTGTGTAACTTCATATCTTATGTACAGAGAGGCCATCACAGATGATGCTTTGAGAAACATCTCAGCTTCCAGGGGTTTGCTGCTGAAGATCTTCCTGAGCAATGGTGGCTACTTTGCTGCTTMCTCTTCTGATGGATTTCTCCCCCATGACCTTCAGCAGCACCTCGTAGTCTGTAGTCAAACAGGTTCTTTCAGATTCTGCAAGAAATCAGTCAGAATGCATTACCATGAGTTCCAATTACTCCTTTCTCCAGAGCAKATAAGTGTAAGGTGAGTACTGTCTTCTGCACCTCCCTATAAAAAGCTTTTAGCAAGCATCTTATTCCATTGCTCAGTTTCTCTACTTCTTATTAAATTTTCAGGCTGCTATTTTTTATACTCTCCAATTTATTTTCTTCTGTTGCTTAATCCACTTTCTGCTATTAATTTMATGTTTCTCACCAGTAAAGAGTGGATTTCACTATTTCACTCTTTTTTTWWYYKGGRAAAAAAAAWWAAAARRAAAAARRAWWAWWRSMWKKTTTWARRAAMYWRSMRSMAAAMYKKKKTTRAGGGGTTCATAGAYKTCACAGAAYCATAGAATRGYTTGGCTTGGAAGGGACCTTAAATATYATCCAATTCMAACCCTCCTGCCAGGGACAGGKAMAYCTTCCACCAGACCAGGTTSCTCAGAGCCCCATCCAGTCTGGCCTTGARCACTTCCAGGGATGAGGCAGCCACAGCTTCCCTGGGCAACCTGTGCCAGGGCYTCCCYACCCTCAGAKTAAAGAATTTGTTCCCAGGATGTAATCTACACCTACSCTYTTTCAGTTTGAAGCCATTCCTTCTTTTTCTATCACTCCAGGCTCTTGTAAAAAGTCTCTCTCCATWTTTMTTGTTGSCTTTTTCAGATACTGGMAGATCAGAATTAKGTTCCCCCAAATCCTTCTCTTTTCCAGTCTGAACAATCCCAATTCTTTCAGCCTTTCCTTGTAGGAGAGGTGCTCYATCCSTCTGATCATYGTGGTGGCCTCCTCTGGATTTGTTCCAMCAGGCTGATGTCATTCCTTTGCTGGGGGCCCCAGAGCTGAATCCAATACTCAATTTTGTTGCTCTAATTTCCTCATCCATAAATTTACCTTAAAGGTAYGAGGATGTGTGCAGTAATCTTGGAAGGGAGGAAGGTACTGTTCAATCAGAAGGAAGGGTGGGCGGAGGGAACTTTTCAATTCGCGTTCTTTCAAAGCAGAATGTTTCATGATACCAGCAAACATCCTCTAAAGATGTCTGTTCTTTCTTTCCAATATTTCTCTTGAATTATCTCGTCGTCTATGTATGTATTTGGGTGCGAGTCTGAAGACAATTTAGATAACGGTGGGGCAAGCGTGAAGTTTTCAAGAGTAGGTTCATAAGATTTGTTTAGAATGTTAGCAGATCAGAAGTGGAGGAAAAGTTAGCCCTTAAAAAGAATTTTCTGTCTGTTCTTTGTTTTATAAAGAAAGGGAAACATTTAGAACCCTAAATTAGTTCCTAAAGATAGGAATGGAAATAACCACAACACTTACTGAAAAATTGAAGAGTTGCAATACTTAGAATTGGAAGAGGATTCAAAAGGAAGGCATGGACAAAAGACTGAAGGAGAATGGATAGAGCAAACCCACATAGGGTGACTTCTTTACAATTTATTTTCCCCTTAGAAGTTAGATTTGTATTATTAATAGTAATAACATTTCTGCCTAATGTCTTAATCCCTTCAATAAATTTACTAGTTCTGTAGGGAAGATCAAATTTCTCTAATGACAAAACCAAGGGAATAGGGACAATTTGGCTGAGATGAGCACTAATATTTTTCTGGACCTGGAGCAGGAGATTCACTTTGCACATAACATTGCAAAGGTATCTCCCTGCCCACTTTCTGAGCCCAAACCTCTGCCAGGTCCTCATAAACTACTGATCTCTTACATCCAGTTTGTCTCCCTCTCATCCTTTTTGCAGCTGGATCTGGACTCAGGGGGACAAGGTATGAAGTATGAATTACACAAAGCCAGAATCTCCTCAGTTAACTCATTTGGCTTCTTCCCCAATCTTGTTTGATGTTTCAGTGGAACAAATGGGATGTTCTGGTCTGCACAGCAGTTAGCAGAAGACATTTGTTTGCATTCTGATTTTGGCAAACATTGCTATAAATGTGGCTTGGGGATATAAATAGTGTCTGGTAAAACCAGTTGTATTTTGTTAAGGTCACCTCCAGTGGTGGTAATTGAGCCAGCTCCATTTAATAACTGTTTAATTCTCTTTCCCTTTAGTGTCACATTGAATCAAAAGTTCTCATTTTTATTTTCTTTATGCTTTATTTCAAAGCTAAATGGACTGTACATATTACTCGTCTTAATCCTTCATGGAACTGCTGCAAATTGACATTTTCCACATCCCAGGGTAAGACAAAGATTAATTAAAACCTCATGCTGGCCCATTATCCTCCTGTATTAATTTTGTTTCTAATTCCCATGAATTTTTAGCTAAATTTAAAATTATTCCGTTTCTAAATATTAATAAATCCGAGCATCAGACTCTCAAAAAAGAGAAAAACCCTCAGGAGACACCCATGTATTGGTAATGTGCATGACCAAGTGATGWTAGGAAATTTCCCAAGACATCCAGYTCCCTAGCAAGTCCCAGGCCAGTTTTGYGGAGTTCAGATAAATAAAGATGAATGCTCAAACTTCTAATTGCTCCTCCAATTAAAGATGGTGAATCATAGTCATATCCATYTTAAAGGATTACTAGGAAGGAAAAWRCAGTGGAGTTGTGGGGAAAGCTGAATGGGAAATTATTTTTAAGGTTCCCTGTTTTCCCCATACTACAATTTCATATCATATGGAAAAACATAAGTTATTTGTGTGTATGTTTTCGTGTGTCCTCTCAGCCATAACAAATGCATCCAATACAAGAAGTTAATTTGGAATTAAGGTTTTCACAATAAGGGCCTTCTCTCAAGGAGAATTGAGGAGGTAGGAAAAGATGATGAAAAAGTTTGTCTGTTGCCACCTTGGAGTTTTACAACTTTGGCCAGAACTTTGAGAAAATTTCTTTTGCTTTTGGTAATTAATACTAAATAGAAAATTTAGGCACCCTATAAAGAAGAGAAAAAATCATGCAAGTACATAAATGATCTGCAATACTCTGGAGGTTGAATTGTAATTATACTCAATTCAGAATTGTTAGAAGTTTGAAGAACTGCAGACAAAATATCATGTCCTTAGGTTTCTCTTTAAGCACCTGACTATACTAGGCAAATGTTTACTTCTACTTTTTGTAGGATTTTGTGTGTTTTAAAATACTCAGGAAACACTCAGKGGGGCCATCCCACCTCCTTTTAAAYCCCACCTGAGATGAGATCCCTCCTAGAGATGTGGAGATGTCTCCATTCCTGATTAGGATAAGTCCAACAAACCCCATGATGGTGACACGAGGGACTCAGTGTCACCACTTTTTCTCTGGTAATCATTGGAGAAAATAGAGATGTAGATATTTTGATGAGAGTGGCAGCTATAATCGATTATAATTTTTAAGATTTTTTTTCCCCCCCAAAGTTTTATTCATTCAGAGATTGTCTTTTCCCATAACTCTTCCTGTCCTACTGTATTAGTCTTTTGGTGGTACGAATTGTCACCTAGCAGCATTACCACATTTTATACTGTTATTAAAAGCTAAAAAATGTTATAATTAGTTTAGAATAGAGAACAGAAGATGTAATTCTGATTGTGCTCACATTACATCTGTTGTAAAACTATGTGCTGAACTGGATTGAATAATACAATTATACAAGATTTCCTGCCATGTAATTATAGTCTCCTGAAAAAAGTCAATTTACACATCAATTTGTRGTGTTTGAAACTGTGAATAACTGTTTCAAAATACATTTTAATATTAAAAACCTCTGCAATGAGAAAGCCAGGAGTATGAAAAAGTTATATAAATCATTTAATACTATTATTTAACAGTATCTTTTAATATATTTTCCACAACTTTCTAATTTATAAAATATTTTCTACTCACTATGCTGGCTAGTTCATAGATGGAGAAACAAAATTTATTCTAATGCACCAGGCCAGCAAAGCTCCTTATTCTTTTTTTAAATTCTACTCTATTTTTTGCAGCACATCATCACTGTCTTATTGAGTTTTTTTTTATTCTAGAAGTTGGTGAAGCAGTATCATTAGGTCTTTCCAGTGCAGAAGTTCCTACCATATCTTTCTTTTCCATTTTTCTTAAGAGGCAAAAAAAAAAAAAAAAAAAAAAAAAAAAAAAAANAAAGGAAGGCATTAGGAATTTGTTTTTAATATTGCTTGGTTTTAACATGAAGGGTATGACCCAATCGCACATTTCCAACCTGGTATGGAAAATTTCAGGCCCTCTTAAAGTTCCRCTGGTGGAGCCTGGAGAATGTTCATAACTCACTGCCTTGCTATCTGGTATTCAATTCCACCTACATGCACAGTAGGACAGGTGATTGGGGGGTGCATGTGGGATCACAGGTTCTTTTTCTGGGCATGGATGCAGCATTTCTTTAAGAACTTAGCTGGAAATTCGATGCTGCTGGAAAATCTATTGTCTTTCTGTGTGGCATGGTAGGAACTTGTGTGCCTCAGGGAAAAAGAGAGGGAATTGCATGAATAAAAATGCACACAGCATCAGGGACACTGTARATGACAAATGCAGCTTCAGGGGGAAGAAAAAT
Source organism: Malurus melanocephalus (assembly GCF_030028575.1). Lineage (NCBI taxonomy): Eukaryota > Metazoa > Chordata > Aves > Passeriformes > Maluridae > Malurus > Malurus melanocephalus. Next base: position 1,937,412 of record NW_026623336.1, read on the forward strand.
AAAACTCCACTACAAAATCCCCAAACCAAAACCACAAAATCCTCATGGATTGTTCAAAACATTTTCCCTTTCTGTATAGAAATCCCTACTTTTCACTTTTTTAAATTTTCAGTTTCTCAGATAAATAAACTGCTTTTCTTTTTAATGTCTTTGTAGCTCATTTTTTCCCTTTGTAGTAATTATTCATCTATATAAAWTTTTTGAAAATGATGATAAAGAAGAGCAATGTCACTCGGGTGATGCTGCTTTGAATAAAAATKGGTTGGCAAAGAACAAACACTGGTAAAATTAAAAGCTCTGCTATTAATCAGCTGACCTGGCTGTTATTAACTCCAAGTCACTTGTGAACTGGATAATCTAAGCAATTATTAAAGCATGAATGTGAATTTAGCTAATGCCCTCGTCCTCCACATCATTATCTTAGGCATAATCACCCTTTGGTCCTTGAATGTCTTTTTCATCTGAGTGCTGAAAATCTCAGCATGCTGTTTTCTTTAATGACTGCAAGTCAAGGCAAAATTCCCAGCTAACACAGATCCTATGCTTTCCAGTATTCCTCTGCCATATTTGGAGGTTTGTTATGCCATTCATTAAAAGGAAAAAAAAAAATAAACAATATATTTTGCAATAGCAATTTTGCACTAAAATATTTTAGGTCTGTAACTAGACTTCCAAACACCCTGTGTAAACTGTGGGAAATGAAGACTTTGCAAAGAGAGGTTTATTCTATCAGGGAAGATGTTGAAAGCAGGCTGGATAAAGTGACCTCTCCCAGTGCCTGTCTCTTTTCAGTGGCTGCAGAAAGTTCCATGAGTAGCTGAGGCTCGATATCCCTGCTGGATGTTGAACGGGAGTTCAGTTTGCAGAGTGAGCTGAGTGGAGAGGCAGATGCTGTTCTCATCCCTGGCAGTGATCCATTGTGCAGCTGAACAAGGCTGAACTCTTTGCATCCTCTCTTCTGTGTCCCTGGGACCTTGGTTTGTGAGATTTTCATGGTAGTGACTCCTCAGCTGTGTCTTAGCTCCTTTTATCACTGTAAGAAAAATATCCATTACAGAGTTCAGGCTGTTCTGCTCTCCAGTACCATCCTTTCTTACCCAATTAATGTCTCCTTGAGTCCTACAAGATAAGATAAAAAAAGGAGCTGCCACAACTGTTGATACACAAGTAATGTCTTGTAATTAAATTTTATAATTACTCATATCTACATACGTAAGTATAATGGCTGCTGCTTGTGTATGTGTATTGTTTCTGTGATTGTACAACTTGTGCATTACTGAGAATATAAATCCCTTTTCAATTCTGTGGTAGGAATTAACCAGAGTGTAATGTATGTGTTCCCATGTCACTGTACTAGAAAAGAAAGACAAAAAAAAAAAAAAAA
>NW_026623336.1:1939175-1943783 GCF_030028575.1 Malurus melanocephalus
GAAAGGAAAGGAAAGGAAAGGAAAGGAAAGGAAAGGAAAGGAAAGGAAAGGAAAGGAAAGGAAAGGAAAGGAAAGGAAAGGAAAGGAAAGGAAAGACCAGCCGTTTCTGCCTTGGGTCCAGTGAGGTCTCAGCTCCTAAGGTTTGAGGCAGTGGGACATGCCACTGGGCACACCCATGCACCCATGTCACCATCTTTTATCTGCTCTGGTATCCTGGGGCCCTATCCCCAGGTGGGGTTTTTGGTGTACCAGTGGCTTGGGAGCCACTTTGGGGCTGTACTAGAGGCTCCAATGGATGGGGTGTGCAGCAGTGCACTGCCCCCTCCTAAACACACAGTTTGGTTGTTTTGAGTCATTAATCATCTCTCTGGTCTCCTACAACTGCTCAGTCGTGTATGGAACAGTGCATTAATAAGATACCTAAAATGGAAATAATGGAATCATAGCGTAGCCTGGCTTGGAAGGAACCTTTAAGACCATCTGGTTCCAACCCCCCTGACAAGGGCAGGGTCACCTTCCATGGAAATCAGGTCTCCAAGCTCCATCCAGCCTGGCCTTGAAGAACACTTCCAGGGTTGCAGCATCCACAACTTCTCTKCTTTGTCAACATTTTTGTAGAGCTTTTCTTAACTTAAATGGYTTCATTCCTTCTGTCTGCTGACATTTGACATGTTCTGGGGTGCACCTTGGTCTCTAGCACATGCTCTGGTAGTACAGGGGTCTTCTGCAAGTCAAAATTTATTTTTTTTTTATACTTACCAGTTCATATCTACCAGTTTGGGAGCCACTGGAATTGTCAGCTGCTTCTTGATGTTTTTATTTAACAACTGACCTAGGTTTATGAAAAGCTGTCATTTTCCAGAGTGGTTGTTTAGCTTAAAATATTGAATTTCTCATTTTCTTGCATTTGTCCCTTTCTTTGTTTTCTGTACTRAGACCCACCCAACAGCACTGTTAATAGTGTTATAAAATAAACCAAAGCAAGAGCCAATGACAAGACATTCATGGTAGTTTTTGAATCTGGGGAATGACTTAGCTAAGGACAGGCACTTTTTGAGATAAGTTATGGCATCTCACAAAAAACAGTCTGTGTTGAAATGTGATTATCTAACATATTTTATGTATCACCAGATAYCTGTGTCTGGGCAAAGGGATCAATTTCCTGGTGTCAGCTGTATAAGAATTTGTTTGTGAACAAACCCTCTGCTATGGATTAACCCAACAGGCAACTCAGACCCTCAATCTGTGGCACACAGCCACTCAATCCCTCCTCTCCAGGATGGGTGAGAGGTTCAGAAGAGTAAAAGGGAAAAAACTTTGTTAGCTAAATTGAGGACAGTCTCACAATTAGATCAAAAGCCATATTGTTTTGGTCCCAAATCCAAAACACGGCATCATATGAGCTACCATGAAGAAAGTTGACTCTATYCCAGCCAAAATTAGGACACTGTTCTTTAAAGTCTGTGGAGAGGAAGGACAGAGTAGGGTGCAGCTGGCACATTTAGGCAGAGCTATACCAGCCCCTGGAAGGATTTACTTCCTTCCATTACTTGTATAAGARGACGACGAGACTAAATTGTAGAAATACACTACTTTGCATATATCAATTATTTTTCCAAGTGAAGATGGAGCTAACTGTGGTTCTAGATCTCACCCACATTGTTTATGTAGATTCATGAGTGTAGGTGGCCAGAACTGTATGAGATGTGTCTGTTCCAAAGTTACAGAAATCTTGTTATATATACCTGCTCACTCCTTGTACTCAATTTTCAAGMAGTGTAGAAAATTAGGTTAAAATCTGCTGCCTGGATATCATGATCTGTGTTGAATTAAATAGCTTTTAGACTGTGTTATAAAAAGAGAGTATATAGCCTCTATATTATTTTTGATGGCAAGCTCATTCCTTGATACTGGTGTGGAATGACTGAATTTCATCTAAAACTCGACACTAAGGAAATTGAAATCAACATTGTCAATGGGATAGATTTTTTTAAAAGCCAGTTATTAAGAATTTATTTGATCAGAAAAATAAATACTTTTTGTGTTGTCAGTTTTCTTTGGGATTTATTGACTTGCTCAAATATCACTTTAGAGAAAAACAAATAAGTTTCAGACTTACCGGTGTTTTGGAATTTATAGCTACTTACATCGATCTGAGATTTAAAAGAAAAATGAGAACTGCTGAACAAAAAAACGGTGGCACAAATATCTCCTAAAACCTAAATGATTTAGGCCACAACAAAGTTCTTGACACAATGGAGACCTAAGAGTATGTTATCAAAACTTTTCAAAAAACCTTTAGATGTATTTTGTCTGTTGAAGAAACATGTAGATTTATAATAATTTTCTCAAGTTAACTAGCCACTTTTCTTTTCTAGAAAAGCTTGTCCTTATTGTAGGTCATATTTCTCATTAGCATGTCTGGTGTGGATATCTGAGATGAGATTCTCAAACACCCCAGATAACTTATTTAAACAATTCACTTGCAGCCCAGGTTATGATTTTCTTCAAAGGCCTTGTAAAATTACTTTCTCAGCATTTAGTTAGTAGAATTCCCTCCAATTTTAAATGCCTGGAAATAATATCACTGTTGTGTTTGGTTGATTATACCCTCCCAGACCATTATGAGCAACAGAAGCAGGGGATTTCATACTGGGATTTAGAACTTCAAAGACATCCATTCATACCCAGGTTTTCTAGCTAATATCCATGAACTGTTGAACTCTGACTGAAAGTGRTGAAAAATTAGTTAGATGGTATTAAATTAAAATCTTTGTCATTATCTCCAAATGACAATRCAATATACCACAATTCATAGCGAATTGAAAGATGGAAGTGTGGCAAATCACMRTAAAGTTGGACTTAGATTCAATTTAAAGGAAGAGGAGTGACTAAATATGGATGAACTGAGCAGGATTAATACTTCAAGTCACCATACTGTGTGCAACAAGGAAGTACTTTCACTTTAATTAAATATGTCACATAATCTATGTGCAGTTTCTACATTCTCTACACCGTGTACAATGGTCAGCATTTGGATACATGAATGTAGCAGAAACTGAAATACAAATTTATACACAGAAAAGACTTTTTGGCATCAGTGAGAAAAACTTAAAGAAGGTTTAGTGAAGTTGACTTTTATTGTGGCTTAACTATGAAAGAATTAAAACAAATTCTTCTCAAATTAGGTTCAGATGATGCAGTGCTTGCTCAGGTTGCCAGTCACACACTTACAATAATTGTTCTGGAGGAAATGGTCATAAATATAATTTGATAAGATTTCTTGTGAGTAAGATGCTGATCTTTTTCCTCACTCTGTCACTTCTAGGCATTTATGCAATCAGGGGAGCTGAAATGCTTGTAGGGTGAACTTTTAYTCAATGAAGATAAAATATCCGTGTTAGTGAATTCCTGTCCTTTGGGAATGTGACAGCATTTTGCTGTTTTCTGACAGTAATTCTGTTCTGTGTTCCTGCACTTTGAAGCCATCAGCTCTATTTTTGTGCATCACAGATGTCTGATCCACATAGGGTAGAGATTTTAAAAGGTCCATGTGTGATCAATCCTTGACACTTCTGYTCACACAGCTATAAGAGATATCAATTAGTGTTATTTGCCATAGTGTGTTCTTGTGACAGAGACCTTTCCTAGCAATATATTCTACTGGTARTCATTATTCAGGCTTAAAAATCTACAGTTTTGTTCTGGGCCTGGGATTTAAAGAGCCACTTGAGTTCTAATTTTGTCTTAAATGATACTACTGCAATCAGGTCCTGGTGTGGCAATTGTATTTTAATTGATCGGCATTATTACTAATAATAATAGATTTATGCAATTTGATTTTTAATGAGGCAGAAATCAGGCAGTTATTCTGTGCAATGTAACTTCTGGTCCCTGAGTAGYTGCCTTTCATTTCAAAATCATAGAGAAGAAAATCCCAAATAATTCTCTAATAAGCTTCCTTCTGTTCATTACTAATTTATTTCTTCATTTTCAAGAATAATGCTTTTTAGATGTCATCTCTMCTGTTCCTACTATTGAGATAAAGATCTAACATAATGATCACATTCTTAAAATAAATATTAACTATTTGATCCTAGTTGCTAATATATTCCTGAACTACTCATTTTAATAGAGGTTATTAGTGACAACAATAACTAGTTGGGGGAAAACCTGAAAGGAATTACTGATTCGATGTCTATGGAAGTGGTCAAAATTTGAAATAATTATTTTTCAAAAATGTCATAATATTTGACATTTGCTTTCAGTCAGAAATTGGTGTAAAGTAAACAACAATGTAAAGGAAATTTTATGTGATTTAAAAAACAAAAAAASAAATAATTCTGAAAAATATAYTGGGAATTCATGTAGACAGCTGTAAGGGAACAGGGTAATCCCCTGTACCCAAGAGGATCAGTGCTACTTAAACCACACCATTGAAGCTTAATTTAACTTTTAATTCATGGTTGACTTTGGGTGCTGTCATACTTTAATGATGATAGGGATAATCCAAATCTAAAATTAAAAACTCCCCAATGTTCCAATTTAATTATCTCCAATTGTTTGAAAACACTGAAATTATTTCGCTCTCCATTTTTTTGCAAAAAG
>NW_026623336.1:1943973-1967007 GCF_030028575.1 Malurus melanocephalus
AAAAAAAGAAAGAAGCTTAAGCAGAGAAGGTGAACTTCAAATTCCTAGGGAGTATAATTTGTTGTTGTCTCTACTTGGGTTACAAAACAGGGAAAGCCATTGCCATGGATTGCTGTGAGCTGTTGGAGACTGGCTGGGAAGRTCACTTTGTCGTTGTGCCCGAGGCCATGTCCCTCTTCCTTTACTGTGGGATACTCTGGGTGATTCAGGTCTATGAAAACATCTGCCTCTGACGCCCAGGTTGTCTTTTCTCCCTCTCCAAATTAGGCCTCTTGGGAGATATTTTTACAGAACACTCCTCTATAAACGCTCCTGGCAATGGTTGGTCAGCCCTGAAGCTCTGACTCTACACACAAAACTTTCTTTCGCATGAAAATTCTCAGAAATTGCAACTCTCATTTTATTCATGTTTAAAGCTCCTCCCATTTGGTATAGTTCTTGTGTGGTATATAGCACAGCAAATGAGTAGARAGGGCTTGGTATTTAAAAGGCAAACCTAAATTTAATATTTCCATGTGCAAATGTGCAGAGYGATGTCTCTTTGGCCCTTCAGCTAAGCTTTTACTTTTAGTTGTATAAGAGYTAAGAGACATAGCCACATAAAGAGCATGACTTAAACAAAATGCTGAAATACAGAGGCTCTGAGTTATTCCTATTTGTATTTTGAAAAGACAGCAGTCATCAATGTCTTGCTTTGTGATTTGCTGAAGATAATGTTATTTGCTGTTACTAACAAAAGAGGGGGTTTTGTGTGGCTTCTTGACCTAGGACAGCTCAACAGAGACATAACATCTGGTTGCTCGATGAATTTTTGCATTTCATCCAATTTTCCTCCTGGGTTGACTAGGGGAYATAAATCTAAAATTGATAAATACAAATCACTGTTTCTGAGAAATCAATTTTCAAATTTCATTGTATGACTGAGCAGCAATCAAGAGCACAGGCAAACAGCAAAAATAATATTGGTTTAGTGCATCATATTGGCAGCAACAATACCTCTGCTCTGCCTCAGATTTCACTTGAGGAATATGCAAATGCAAGGTTGTTAAAGTAACTGCAAAAATATGGGATCAGTAGAGGTGTTAACGTAGCAGCCCTGGCTAAATTCCAGTTCTGGTTATTAAATTCTACCTACTTAAATTCCCGCATAGGTTTTATTTCTTCACTTTCACTTAAACCATAGATATTTGGCTTCTAAACAACATGTATYTGTGCATGTTTAAGTGCCTCACTGTGAGCTGTCACTAAGTTAAAACATTCACAGAGATTTGTCCACATAGATATCTTCCTTAATTTGTGGTAATTATGTCAAAGAAATATTGGTATGCTCATTTGTGGCAACCTACATTTTCTTTTGATCTTAAAAGAAGAAAAAAACATTTAAATGAGTTTTCCAGGAAAACACATAATTCCTTCTCACCAGATACAGAAAACAGGATTTTTTAATAGTTTTTCTGTGTGAGGAAACAAATATGAGAATGCCATAATACCTGTGCTAACCAATGGGGGTCAGTTTTAGGATTCAGAATGTAGAAATCAGTTGCTGGTTTGGTACAGATATAGAAAAAAAAAAAAAAAAAAAAAAAAAAAAAAAAAAAAAAGAAAAAAAGAGATTTTCGATGTTGTCACTAAGCCAATTTTGTGAGATGGATGGGAGGAGTCTCATATTTTGAAGCCAAGGGAGAACAGCTTTGCCATCTCTTCCATAACTGCATTGATAAGAGGGAGATTTTCCTTGTAATTATGCTTGGCTGCAGAAAAAAAATCTATTTTAATATTCTTCCGCCCAACTCTATTCTTAAAAAATTCTCATGAGAGGTAATGCAACATAGATCTCTTAATTTTTACAAACGTGATATGAAATTGGTAAAGTAACACCAAGGTCGTGGGTTTGATTCCCATATGGACCAATTACTCAACAGTTGGACTTGATGGTCCTTGTGGGTGCCTTTCAATTGAGAATCTCTGTGATTCTAATGAGAAGTAATTCAAAAATAATAAATCAGGAGGAAACAATTTGTTCATAGATTGATCATTTAGTCTTTCATCTGTTTGCAAATCCATTCCTTCTGCACCTGGCATAGGCATAAGAATTATATTAGTGCCACCATCTTAAATGGTTGGTACTCAGCCTCTGAATGGTGTGGAGCCATGAGACCCCAGACTCTCTAAATATTTAAGTTTCATTTTRAACATTAAGGACCAAATTCATTACACCTTACTGCAAGTGTTGACCTGCATGCTGATTTGGGGATTTWAGACAGTTTTATCAATTAAAAAAAAGGCTGAAACTGCAGAGACAAAATCAATTTGTAGTGAAAAGTATGATTCTGGAAACAACTGTACTTGTGCACTGCTAAAGAGATACCAACGAATTCTGTACTTCACACAGTTCAATGTCTAGTGACTGTTAGGAGCTATCTGAGTCCTCACCTGCAAACAAAAATTGAGGATATTTAAGTACCTCCATTTAAAAAATGGCTCACATAATTTGGTGGAGTTTTTTTCTGTACAATAGCAATACAATGCCTTTTGATTGAAGCTCTATTTATGAAATACTTTTGCTTTCAAAAGTGCCAACAGAACTCAGCAATTGAAGCTGAAATKATGATTTCAGACTCTACAGCAAGATTTAGGAAATTTTGGTTGTTTATAACTCAATGGCAGTCTCTTCTGGAAGCTGCTTAACCCTGGACCATGTTCTTTGACCTAAAAATGAAATTGATATTTGCATTTTTACCTGCAGCAAACCTCAGACCAATTCCTGCCAAAATCAGTCTCCTTTCGTGTTACTGTAGCCACAAAGAATGACTTTAAGTCTATCAGGCTCCCTGGTGTGTAAACTAAACTTCATGCTGAATTCTTTTCAGATTTAGTGTCTATTAATTGTGATAATATCAGTCTTATTTTGTTTATGCAAATAATATTACTGTCAGGTGACACTGTTTATGAATACATCCACACATAAGGGTAATTGTATGAAATTCCATTTCCATCATGTTCATGTGGCATTTCATTCACCTTTATTCTTTGCCACAGAGACATGAGAAATACAATAAAATCAGGCTTGAAGTTTTCAGCTAGAGCAAAGTTGCAATAAAACCTATTTTCTGTGCCTTCACTTTTATTTATCAAGGCCATCAGCTTTGTTATTGCTAGTAGATATTTTACAGTTGACATACTTAATCTCTGGACCTCCTAATTCCAACAAAACCAACTTTTCACATTGTAATATAGAATTGCAATAAATGTGAGAACTAATTGGCTTGAAAGAGTGCATTAGGAGTGAACCATCAGGTCATTAATCGGTGTCTGAGTTCCTACAAATTCAAAAAACACTCTGCTGACTTGTAAACCACATATGAATAATAAAAAGATTGGAGACTGGGCTGCTAAGATAAAACTATCATCTACCTCTCATCTTGACATTTAAAGAATATGTCAAAAATTAATAATTCCCTTGTGCCAATGATATATTTATTCCATCAGAACTATCTTGGAATCTCACACTGTTGACACATTTTTTGATTATGACAGTCCTTTGCAGTATAAATCTTCCCATTTATTATTCTGATAGCTTTGGAGAAAAATAAGCCTGTTTGTTGCATATAAAGAGTACCCTGCATTTTTCCTATTGGATTGTTGTTTTTTTTTTCCTCTATATTTCCAGTTCGTATTTATTGGATGTTTTATAATCATGGCTTGCATACTAAAAGGAGCACGACATTTTTATATTTATGAAATTTTCATTTTTGAATTTTTTTTTACTTCTACACTTGATTTATTTGTCAAACATAAATGGTGCAACAGCCCTTGCTAATAAGGAGATAGGTAATTTTTTTTTATGCTTCATACTGTGTTAAAAAGCTATTTATTTCTAGTTTTGCTCCCTCCTTAAATTTTCTGTACTCAGAAATCCATAATGTCTYGCCTTTTTATGAGAAGTTATTTTGCATGTTTAAAAAACTACAGACGAGAGTATTCGAGATACTTTAATATATTTTGTTTTTCTTAATTTCCTCACCAGAATATATCCATATTTTTCTTTCACCAAAACCTACACACTAACAGCGTTTTTTTTAAACAAAATTTTGAGTATTTTCTGCTACCTCTATAAAACTTTATTGATTAGTAAGTGAAAATTGGAATGAAATATGTGTTTTGTAAGCCTCCAGGGTGTTCCAGTTTCTTAGAGAATTTTCAGCTTGGAAAGATAGTTTTACTGGTTTCTGAAATTAGGGTCATGCTGTGCTTGGAGGCAGTTTTAATCCTGTAAGTTCACAGAGCTGTAGAATGGCTTGGGTTGGAAAGGTCCTTCAAAACCATCTCGTTCCAATCTTCCACTGTCCCAGGTTGCTCCAATCCCTGTTCARCCTGGGCTTGAGCAATTCCAGGGTTGAGGCATCCACGGTTTGATCATAAGTCTTTATTTTATCCTCTAAAAACACTGATGAAATGTTTTTSATCAGTCACAAATAATAACTTAATACTAGTTCTCATATCAATAAGCATTGGCCTCAAAAAGGCCCAGCCAGTTCTTTCAGCACTGTTGCAAAGCAACATATTTTCCTGTTAGAACCTATAACCATGCTCAGAAAATTGCTATTATTTTATCCTACTGTGATAGCAACAACAGTAGACTAATAATTGGCATGAAAAATAATAAGTCACAGTCTGAGAGCTCGGTTTAAGGCTTTGGATGTGTCAGGGTGGTAAGAAAAACATAGCACCGGTTGTTATGTAAAAATGTATTAGTTGTACTTTTTTCTCAYTTTTATTAGTTTGTGTCTTCTGATACTGTAGCTGGGATGATAATTTGGAAAGATTTGAGGGAAAAGAAAGCAGTAGTTTTATAGAATGTGGATTTTCTTTGACTATGTTGGAAACAAGTTCTTAAAGACAAGAATAAGATTTATGATTAAGTAAAAAACTGCAAAAAACCTGTAAAGATTTCATTGGGTATTTTTCGGGAGGGTAGGGGGACAAAACTAGCATATTGTCTGAAAATGATCAGGATACATTAAAAGAAAAAGAAATAGTACTTTAATGTCGATACCAAAGGGGTATTTATTTCCAAAATACATTCRTTTTAAAGGATGGTGAAGTTACTTAAAAATTTGGCACTAATCAACAACTTCTACATGCAAGTTTCCAAAAGTGTGAAGCTTAGAGGTAAAACAGAATTGCAAARGAAGTAAAATCAGACAAGATTTTAAGGTAAGATAAAAGGGAATGAACAGATGTTAAACCATAACTCCAGGCAGTGACCAAGCTCCACACAGCTGCTCCCTCCCTCCCCTGGATGGAATGGGGGACAGAATCAGAAGGGCAAAAGTAAGAAAACTTGGGATGAGATAGGGACAGTGTAACTGGTAAAGCAGAATCCAACACATAAACAAAGCAAAAAAAAAAGGAATTAATTCACCCCTTCCCGTGGTTGGGCAGGTGTTCCATCAACTCCGGGAGAACAGGGCCCCATCACATCTAAAGGTGACCTGGGAAGACAAATGACATCACTCCAAATGTCCYCCCTTCCTCCTTCCCCCACCTTTAGATGCTGAGCATGGCTCGATATGGTCTGGACTATTCCTGAGGTCAGTTGGGGTCAGCTGTCCTGGCTGTGTCCATTCCCACCTCTTTTTTTTCCCCCAGCCTTCTTATTCCACACCTTGGCTCTGTGAGAGCTGTGATCAGCAGTAACGAAAACATCCCTGTGTTATCAACTCTGCTTTAGTCAGAAATCCAAAACACAGCCCCCTACTAAGTACTGAGAATAAAATTAACTCCAGCTCAGTCAAATCCAGCACAACAGGAAAATATGCTAAAACATTTAAAAATAACATGAATTGTTATCAGTCCACAAGGACTGGTGTTTGGCTCRCAGATATTGGTATTTTTATGATAAGACAGTGTCTCTCTATAAACTTTTGCTGGATAGTTCAAGTAACTTCACTTTCAAATGGAGAAATCTAGTAAAATATTAGATTATTATTATTATAATTATTATAAAAAGGTATTAATTCATTTTAAAKTAGTAGTAGTAGTAGTAGTAGTAGTAGTAGTAGTAGTAGTARTAAATTTCAATCCCAGGATTTTTTCACCATAAGTTTTATCCATCTAGAAGATCTAGGTCTGGAGAAAAAAARCACTGGTTCAAACCCTTCAAAGTTTTGAATCCACTCTTTCCTAGAATCAAGTGGGTGATTATCTGACACTTAAGTCTTCCCATATAACCATCATATCTTGGATATGAGTTGCAACTATGTTGGAAAGTAAATGGGAGAAGAGTTCACATCTGCTCACTAGTTTAGTAAAGAATATATGGAATTAACAATAACAGAAAGATAAAACAAAAAGACTTATGGTTTTAATAGATGGTGTCTGGTAGACTGTGAATTACTTTCTTCTAACCCTGATTTTTTTTTTCAGCTATTAAACTCTGTGGAGTGAGGCAGGTCATCCATCATTGAAATGCTCATCAGACGTGAAACAATTAGAGAGTGACTGTTGTCCTGAAATAATGAGGCACTGATTGTGTGCTTTTGCAGCTGAATAATGAAATATGAAAGAAGGAAAAGAGGGCAAAGAGAAAGGGAAACATTTCTTAGCAACCTCAGAGCTAGATTTTGGGTTATGAGAAGCTGTGGTAGAAAAGCAAAAGAATGACTTMATGTCACTGTAATGTTGCTTTCTTGACCTTCATGTAATGGGAATCCTATTCTTCCAAAGTATTGCTTAATATTGCACTGTATTTCTGTTCTGAAATGCAAACCTGCAATGASAACTGCCTACAATTCAAACTTGAGCATATAGAGATTCATGTAGWTTGGTCTACAGTACGGCCAGAATTCTGCAAATAAGAGTTATTCTCATTCCCTTCAAATTTCTCTTTCAGATAGTGTTGTACTCTGACTCTATAAAAAACAGCCTAATTACTTTGTGTGGAGATGTCTGGGATCTGAGACTTATCCCTGACAGTTATCAGCTCTGCCTCTTTGTTTTCTTAAGTCCTCAGGGCTCTCTGTCTTCTGCTTGCTTTTATCCTCAATAAATTATCCTCAATAAATTTTAGTTTCTTCTTTATTTTTTAGACAGAAGTATTCTAGTATCATGTGGGCCAAAGTATTTTGAATGAGGGTATTTTTGTTTGAATAYTACCTGCTTCCTTCTAGAATTTAAATAGTTCTGAGACTTTCAGTATTAATAAGAAAAATTTCTCTTAAAAATGTCAATATCTGGTCACCCAGCACAACTGATTATGCCAGATGTTTTAATGCAAATGGCATGGAAATAGGGGAAAATATTTATTAAAGAGATTGATCTTGAAGCAGCTAGTTTTAAGATTAAATAAAGATGACAGTTATGTGTTACGACTCAAAATTACTGTCTAGAGAAAAATACTTGAGTAAGCAGACTGGAAGCTCAAATTCATGGGATGAATGATGCTACTTGCACTGATTTAAAATTCTTCTGACATAAGTACAAGCACAATGCATATTTCTGCACAATGCTCACAATAATTTGTTGAAGCTTTATTATTTTCAAATAAAACTGTGACCACATCATGGTTTTGCTCCTGTTAAAAAAATAAATTAGCTTAGAAGCAAATGTCCTTGCTTTTCTACCTCGCCTGGACTCCTTGATGGAAACCTATTCTGACCACACATCTCTGATTTTGTTACAGGAAGAAACCTTCTCTTATGTGAGAATAAATATATGAAATGAAACCTGCAGCATCATGAGCCRATGATTCAACGTTTGACCTCTTATTAGGTTTTATGGTGTGATAATGTCCAACCTAGCACAGTACTTCTGGATAGCAGACTCTCCAGTCTTCCAAGAATCTTTGGGAATTAATCATTTTCTGAATCAGTATTAAAAAAGGAGATTTTTTCACTTCATTTAAGGAAAGAAAAAAGAAAACTCAAAGAGAAGCAATGTTTCCTTGTGAATTCTGGGTGATGAAGATATTTGCAGGGAAGGACACAGATTCCAGACATATGGAGTTTTTAATAAGAAACATAAATGCCTATTCTAAGGTTGTAGATTCAACTTTCAGGAKCTTGACCCTGATAACAGAAAAATGCTCATATTTTTTTGTTTATTTCCCTTATTTTGAACTGCTACAGACACATTTATTTCATGGACTCTGGGAGCTTTACTCTCAGTCATCTCCTGCCAGCTGGTAAGAGCCCTGTTGCTGTTGGAAAGATTTACTGTTTTAGCTCTCTGGTTGCTGCGCGTGCATTAGTGTGGTATCTATACAAAATAAAAGTCAATGATTAAAGCATCTTAGGATTAAGCCATTGATGTCATTAACACTTTTCATTTACTGTGCAATCTGATATTGAATGAAGTCTTTATGGACAGTGCTCTGGTTGACATTTTCCTAAGAAGACTGGTAGGGATTTTGGCCATTGGCTACGAGGAATCCAGTGTATGTCCATTGACCAGTTACATACTTTATTTGTACATTTTTTCCTCTGCTGCACAAAAGTTTTTTAGACTCTCATATCTCAAAGAGACAATGATGTGACAGATCATTAATTCATATAAAGGAGAGATGATATAAATGCTGGTTTGCTTATTCTAATCCTAATGTTCTGTGGAAAAGAAAGAATGTTCTGTTTGCTAGAMTTCCTGGTTTCTATCTCTCCCAGAGATTAAATAAATAGCCTGTAACTGTAGTGTCCTGAAACCTGTCAAAAAGAGAATGACGTGTGGTTCATGCCAGAATTATCTTGTTTTTTGCATGCTTCATTTGGGAAAAAAGTGYTCACTGTCTATCCCTGCCTGGAGGAACCATCCCACATCACCTRACTGAATAAGGTGCAGTCTGTTTCTCTGGGTCTCAGGTTGCCCWGTAAGTATTCCTAACAGCTAAGGACTTCCATCACTGTGAAGGGATCAGAAGCACCACCAAACAGAAGGGCTACTTGTCTTTTATTCTTGTCATAAATTTTTATTTTTGTTTTTGGACTTTTTTTTCCCCTGCCACAAAAATATTTAGTTCCGAAATAAATAAGTTCAAGTAGCAAGCTTAATTTATTTACATTTCCAAAATACAAACAACTTTTAAAACATCTATCTAAAATAAATTCTAGTTTCCTCTTTCAGAGGGCTTTTGGTAGCCCAGTTTCATTTCTAAAACCAGTGAAGAGGAGGTTGCAGTAACTTTTGTGAGAAATCCCAGGGTCCATACTACCAACTTTTACTGAGCCAAAAAAAAAAAAAAAACAAAACCAAAAAACCCCACAAACCTTTTAATTTTGCATTTTCAAGGTTTGCTCTCAAAGCAAGATGTTTTCATTCTTGTATGAGCACAAGTACTGTTGCTGCTGTTAATATTCAAAGATAATTTTTCCGATCTGAAAATGCTTCTTTGGATTTCTGCTCACAATTTTCTGTAGAACTGTTACCCAAGCTCTTCTAAGATCACAATGCTTATAAATATTGAGACAGAATGACAAGGCATGCCTGGCTTGTTCCATTAGGACCATGTAAAGTGCCTTTAAAAAAAAAAGTAATTTTGAGGTCACTTCTGGTTCAAGGCATCTCTAAACTGATAATTGTTGGAAATGGGGATGATATTTCTAGTGAAAACTTAGCATATTTGTGGCCTTCCTGGGGTGTCGATAACTTATAACTGATGAAAGAAAAACATCTAGCTTACACTGACCAATAGTTTAATTTGATGGTAATTTTTAAAGGTTCTTTTATTACTATTTGGAATGGTAATATAATAAAAAAAAATTGTAATTTTATAGGTTTTATGAATTTAAGTGATTATTACTTCCCCCTTCCTGCCATGTTTCACAGCATTCTTCTTTCTGTATGAGTTTCAACTGGAACCTAAACAAAAAAATATTTCTCTGAATTTTTAAAAGAAATTATTCAAATCTGTATCAGGAAAAGTTCAGATTTGCTATTGGGAAACAATTCTTTGCTGAGAGATTGGGTCAGACTCTGGGACAGTCTTCCTAGAGAGGTGATGGATGCCCCTGGCATGTCAGTGTTTAAGAGGAAATTGGACAAGGTACTTAAAATGATTCATCTTTTGGTCAGCCCTGAATTGGTCAGTCAGTTGGACTACATAATTGTTTTAGGTTCTTTCCCAAAGAACTATTATTCTATTCTATTCTATTCTATTCTATTCTATTCTATTCTATTCTATTCTATTCTATTCTATTCTATTCTATTCTATTCCTATTCTATATTATCTTGTTTGTTTTTCCTTGAGTATTGGTATACATTTGAACAAATACAAAAGCAAAACATGTCAGGATGCTATTTCTGAACAGTATTAATTTCCATTTCAAATGTTTTTTCAACCATTTTGAAAGAGAGTTTTCTGTTTCTGGAACAATGTATTCTCAGGTAAAATAGCTTCTGTCTTTTGCTCAGTCTGAGTTTATGTGTTGATGACTAGAATATTATTGCAATAATTTACAGTTGCATTATCTTTATAGCTGTGTATTATAATAACTTAATGGAGCAGAAATGCATTGCAGATGGACAGATAAAGACTGCCCGTGAAAATTAGAGAGAGGGAAAGTGGAACGTCTTTGAGTAGTAAGTGTGCTGCACTAGAAGGTAGATTGGTCCTGAATATTAATATAAGARGTGGATGTTTTTAACCATATTTCTTTCCATATTCCATATTTCACACACGACTTTGCAAARATGCATGTTAGGTCAAGGCAGTATGACAGCTGTGATTATAAATACAATGGGTGGCTTTCACTTACTAGTAATTCACGAAGACGTAGTTACTGGTTCCCATTTTTATTACATTTAGAAAGACGGAATTTTCCCTTTTTTGGTGGGTTTATGTTGTGTGTTGTGTTTTTTGGGGTGGTGGTGGTGGTTTTGATTTTTTTTTTTTTTCCTTTTGGCATTGTTTTTGTTACTGTTTGTTTGTCTGTTTGTTTCCCCCTGAAGTGTATTGCTGGTTCTTTATCTTCTGCTATGCCTTTTACAAGACAGGTAGGTGCAACACAAATTCAACACCATGGCAGCCAGGATGATGCTGCAAAAACTGGACAGGTACTGCTCTCAGTTCTTGGAAGTGCTGTGTCAGGTAGAAAAGAAAGGGAATATGACAAAAYAAAGGTCATAAGTGACTTGAATAGAATAAATTGTGGTAGAAGAGAAAATGGGAAAAGAATATCCAAATAGTTAGATGGAAGCTACAAATCTCAACTACATGATGAGGTAATGGATTTGTTTGGGTCTCTACCCAAAGACATATCTCAAGACAATATTTACGGGGTGGTAGATGAAGAAAGATCCAGAAGTTAAACAATTTTCACTAAATCAAATATTTAGTAGAAAATATTTATGACGGGAAAGACTGGAAGCATTTAATCTGTGATATTACAGATGGCAAATTGAAGAGAGAATTTAGGTTTCTGAATTTCTCTCTAGCATTCCAGTAATTTATATCTCTATGCATTAATTAATTGCTATTTGTAGAACAGTCTATATTTCCGTCAAGTCAATATTTCTTAAGAATTCAAGTCCTTCTCAAAACTCTAAGCATTTTTCATTATATTTATGCCAACCGCAAAGTCAAATAGTTGTTTATTGTATTCACCCTGGAATTTCTTATAATAAATACCCCATGGGACCTGTTTCACAGTCACCTTGAGAACTTTATGGAATCCCCACTGACAATGTTTTTTAGTATTAAATTATGGTACTTAATCATCAGCTATTGACTATAACATACCCTGGATTGTTCGGTCATTGAAGAAGGATAAATGGTCATAAAAGATGCTTGAGAGGATTTGATTGACTCATGGGTGGGTCATTTAAAAAACAAAGAATCCTATGTTTTGGTATTCTTATACATGTCCAGTTTGAATAATTTATGATACTCCCTCTTACAGCTCAACATTAAATTTCACACTGAGGTTAGGAGAGTATTCATACAAATGCTCTGAGTTTACTAATGAAAAAAAAAAAAAAAGGGTTATTCTAATTTCTCTCTAAGTGATGTGTACTGAACACTGCAGGGCTTGTCTGTGGTCTAAGATAAGCTTAAGACGCACAGGTTTGCCAAATTTTCTGTTAGAGAGAACACTTGTCCTATTCGTATGAGCAAATATTTTAATAATTTGAGGAATCGGAAATGAATAAATGTCAAGTGAATTCCACTGTTGAAGTGGCAACTTACAGAAAAGTTARTAATTATAGTGAAGAGTTGTCTTTTCATTGGCAGATCTCAGCAATTAGTACTATGGCTAAAGAAAAATCACATATTAATTGTGGGGTGGAGGAACATGTTGTACTCCAAGAAGTAATAAGAGTTGGTTATAAGGGACTTTGAATAAAATGCTCTCTGAATTATCCTATAACAACTGAATGTGGCAAAGTTGTGTTCTTTCTAACAGTGGGACATATCAAGATTTAACCAACTTCACACAGAGGAAAAATCAGATCTCACACTCTGTTCCTGGAGTTTATGGCACAGACCAAAGTGCAAATATCATCAAGGCAGATAACAAATGGCTAATTATATTCCTGAGATACTGAAGCAGAGGAGACCTGAGGAATTAAAAGGTGTTAAGTGAGAGTTTGAAGTGAGAGCAGAAAATGAGAAACAACACCTTTGGGAATTGAAGGGCTAGGTTAGGTCTTCTGTACAAAACCTTTGCCCTGCTCTTGGAAAATTGTTGCAAAGAGAATAAAAAAACTCTGAGGAACAAGGTTTATTTTGGGTGCAATTTTTTTTTTTAATCCAGAAAACTATGTCATRAAAGGACAACTTTCATCTTCCTGTCAAAAGAAGATTCTTATAAATAAAAGAAGACGACCACATGTACAATAAATTTTGTTTAGACTTACAATTTGGCTTGTAGAATTTTCTGGATTCTGTTTATTTGGATKATGCAATTAGTTAGCAGAAACAACATTCATTTAAATATATAGTGACCAAACTATTTATAAATAGCAATATATCTTTTCTGCCACTGAAAGCACATAATACTCTCTCTTACTCAGCCTAGGTTCAAGTATCAGGAGAAACGGAACCAAATTTAGAAAAGAAAATTCTCAAATTAAACACCAGCTGCCACAGAGGTTTAAAACCACAACAAATGGATAAAGTAAAATGCATCTATGTATAATAAAAAATAACCACAATTAATAGATGAAACCTCTGATTTGCTGTGGTTCCAGCTCATTGCTGGGTGATGCTGTTGATCATAAACCAACCCTTTCTTACTTCTACTGAAAACAGGGATATAAAGGGACTGTTGAAACCTGAAGTGAGAGATTCTGCTTACTTGTACTTTTCTGATGACCCTGGAAAACTGTTAATTTTCTTCATGCTTATTAAAAAAATCAGTTATTCATTGCAATATTTTGTAAAGTGAATTATAAACATATTCCTAAAGAGGATTTTGTTGTTTGGTTTTTTTTTTTAAAAATGATTGTTTGTTTTGTCTTTTTGCACTGTTCATTTTGACTTTCAGTACTAAATCCTGTCACATTTTCTATTTCAGAAGGCCATAAAAAGCAGAATACAAAAGTATACAGTGAAGAATGAGAATTAGCTTTATGCAGGRAAGGACTATTCCAGGGCAGAATTTWTTAATATCCTTKGGATGATRCTAAGCCCAGACTTGTCTTGAGGCTCAGCTAAGCAAAGTACTTGAAATCCAAGGCAATAAATAATCCATTTCTGCTGTTAAACAAAACTATTGGAAATATCACTCTGTGATGGCTGACTGGAATAGGGAATTTGGGGAAGGATCTGTTTCATCTGTTTGTTGATTATAAAACACATCTCTCTAAAGCTGAGCTGGCTGTTTAGCCTTCCACAATAGTCAATGTAGCTTAATCAATASAGTCAATAGAGTTTAATGTGATTAATTTGGACAAATGTGTTTATTTTAGGGTGAGATAGACTTCTCAGGCCTCAATTCTGGTGAGTTTATTGACTAGTCCCCCACGGACTGGAAAAAGAAACTCAGAGYAATTTGGTCAGATGTCTCAACATCGAAGAAATCCATGAGTAATTAAATGAACCCTGGAGTTTGTGATGTTCATAATCACAGCTCATATTTCACAGGCAGGTCTTCTGAATTGCAAAGATTTCTCCTTTGGAATTGTGCTTGTTCTGGAATGATAGATAATAGGCAATGAGCACCCCCCCCAAAAAGAAAAAAAATCCCTCTCAACAAAAAAAAAAAAAAAAAAAAAAAAAAAAAAAAAAAAAAAAAAAAAAAAAAAAAAAAAAGCTTCATTATAAAGATTGAGGGTAACCTTACTTTTTTTTTATAGAAATATACAGTACCTGTACAGATTTCCTCAGAAGTGCTTAACCTTGATTTATGCATAAATTGAACACTTCCTGGAATACARAATATGCAACGTGTCACCACAGGCTACTCCTACCTACTTCCAGCAGGCATTGTTATTTCATATCAAGGAAAATAGAAATGGCTGTGAGCAGTCTGTGCAGAACAGAAGATAGAAATAGGTTTTTTCCAGGATAAAATCCCAAGATAAAATCTGCCCCGGTMTCAGTAATTTCTTGGGATAAAGGATGTCACAATAAAAGCCACAAAAAAAGTCCTTCTTCTGCTTATTTTAGATTATTTTTCAAATCTCCCTTTATGCCCTCTGCCTGTTACAAGAAATGTTCACTCTCACTGCATTTTCTTTATTTCTTTCATATTATTATATGTCTGTTATCTTTTCTTCCAYCTGACTCTCAGTCTCCTTAACCTCTCCTGGCATCAAAATAATTCTTCAACTTTAATCATGTGTTATCTTTGTCTATACTCTTTTTTTAGAGTGTCATATTCTTTGCAATAAAATAACCACTTCTATCCTTCAAGAGCTTTTAAAATAGCAATTCACTAACTAGCAAGATACTAAAGGATAGGTATTTCTTTGGAAATTGACTCCAGAATTCCTAATGGAGAGTCTAGCTTGTGGCAAAATACGCTGAGTTGGACGTTCAGAGATTTCCAGGTTGGCTGGGTCTGAGCAGGATCTCATCTCTTCCTCCTGAGGCTCAGGCTCCCAGAAACASACCAGAGAAGAGACTGCTTTCCCAATTCCTCTCCTGGGGCACTCTCCTGTCACAGACCTTAGAAACAGTGGAAAAACTGCCCATGCCTCTATCAGAAGATGTTTTCAAACCACATTTCATATAAGGATTTACTTCTCTGGGTACACAAAAGAGTAAAGAGAAGAGTTTCAGGGCTTCCTTGGTTTACTCTTAGTGCAAGAACCAGAACTGCGTTTGAGTTCGTCAAACAGATGAATAAAATCTATACATTGGTTTCCCTTTTCAGGCCATCCCAAGGTCTGTTCAGTGTGGCTGGTGGAAAACACATACTTTGAAGTCCCCCTGGGCTCAGTTTCAAATAATTGGGTGTTTTGTTTAAGGTATTTAAAAGTATTTTCATATGCTGTTTCTATCCCCAACTCCTCAGCTATTTTTCGGACTATTACATTTCTACTTTTTCTTACAAAAGTTGTTGACAGCAGTGTCATATYAATTGCAAAACTTGCTGTCCCACCCATGCAAAATGTGGCATGGATGGGCCCAGATCCAGGGTTTGTGTCTATTTCTGCTGCAAAATGAAGGGTTCAGCTCCTGCTTATAACATTGATCATAACTGTTACCTGCCCTATGTAAGCTGAAATRTTTATCCTGAATCTTATAAGAAAGATGAAAAAATGTAAAGTAGACATAAAAATATGGCTTCTAAAATTCCAGTCTTCTGTTGTGAGTTTCAAGCAATTTAGACTGACTTTACTGAAAGAACATTCATTCAAACAGAAAGAATCTTAGATGTCACCTTTCGTGTAAAACAAAAGTTTAAAACCCAATAATTATTTTATAGAAAGAGAAACTACTTTTTTTTCTTCTCAATATCATGTTTTTAATTTACTTCAGTGTGAAAATCCTTCCTGAAGGTGTTTAGCTCTGGGTTATTTTTATCTTGTTAATCTTGTTTCATAGATTTGTCACCCCCTTGACATATATCCATGTGATATACCAGAGTCCTTTGTGAGGAATTTCACTGAGCCTGTCCCTCTGATGTCTATTGTCTATTGTCTACTCATTTGTCTGTTTTTCTGCCTTGTTTTGTGATGCCTTCAGAGGACCTGCAACAAATTCTTCAAAACCTCTCTGAGGATGCTCTCAGGAACATGGTGGGATTTTGGGGTGTCTTATGCAGGGCCAGGAGTTGGATCTGATGATCCTTGTGGGTCCCTTCCAGCCCAGAATATTCCACAACTAGATGATTCTGTGAAGTATCACACAAGACTGACCTTGGTGGAAACAGCCACGATATGTTCCTATCAGAGAACACARTCACACCATTAAAGTGTTTAGAAGCCATTTCTCCACACTCAGTTTGACACCAGATCCATTCATCTGCCTCTCCTTTGGTATTTCTGTGTTATAATTGCCACCATTAACAATGAGAAATTGGAAGACAAAACCCTTCCTTTGACATTGAAATTCCAAAGCAAGGAGACAGCAGCAGAGAGCAGTAATTACACGCTTTCCCTCATCTCCCTCTTCTGCATTTTATTTATGTTTTTACCTTGAAGTATCTTAATTGTCCATCTGCTAATTTCACAACAGCTGACATCTTCTGCTTAAGTGGGACACACTCTTGATCTTTGCTGGGAAGAGTGGTAGGAAAGCACACCAAAAATAAAAAGGATCAGAGGATGGATTGCCATGCCAGCATACGTTTTCAGCTCTCATTTATGGCCCTTCTTGATCCAGCTTCAGTTCGGGGGAGGGAAATGGGTGTAGTGCTGCTTTAAAAACCATAACCTTTGGAATTAAAATGAGTTTTCAGCACAAACCGAGCAATAAAAATGCAATCATATCACCAGGCTGCTGGCCCTTATTATTTTAGCATCAGTGTGATGGGCTTTAAAAGCTTTAGACATGCTGGGAAAGTTAAATACACGTGTTCCATTTAAAACTGACCAGCATTTAAATAMGCAGACACCTGCCATGACAAGCAGGCAAAGGGATTGCTCTTTCATTTTATAAATGGAATAAAACTGCTCAGTAGAATGGCATGACATCTGTGTGGATATTTGTTTAGTTGCTAGTGGTGTACTTAATGTGAGGGATTTAGAGTATTAGTCTCAGACATCATTCTGCGAGCTCCACTTCCCCACAGCGACTTCTCTATTCAGCGCAAGATTTAAGTAGTTGAACAAAGTGATCCTTTTGTCTAGCGTAAAATAAAGAAGTGTTTAGGGGTGAGGTGGCTTGTCTTCTCATTTTCCCTCCCTGCACAAAAACTGTTGGGCTTGCTCGCAGCAGGAGCCACACAATGTGTGCACTCTCGAGATGCTGGTGCTAAGGGTGATGGGGGGAAAGAAGGAGATGGTTTTATTCTCTGGGCGAATGGAACAACAATTCTGTTTGTCTGAGGGTTTGAAGAAAAACACTTGTCTCTAATTAATTTTGGGGTGGTTTAATCCTGTTTAATATTTATATCCAAGTTAATTTTGGACTGAGAACATTTCCTTGAAACAAGTAAACAGTTTGAAAATATCAGAACTAAATATTCAGAATTTTGAGATATTTCCTCTCTTGAATTCACACAAAATCACAATGTCCTCACTGCCCTGTCCCCCAGGGTTTGAATTTCAGCATATTTTCAGCTTTCCCAAGTGTGCCTAGGGATGAAGCAATGTTGAACTCACTGCATGCTGAAAGTGTTTTGCTCAYAGCTAGTTTTTCCCCTGATGATGGAATAAAAACACAAACAGAATAATATAGCTTACTGCCAGTTGCAAGCATCCATTTCCATGGGGGGTTTCTTTCCTCTGTCCATTCCTCTGTCCTTCACCAATGCAAAACAATCTCTGTGCATAGTTTTATGACTGGTACTTGGTTGGTTTTTTTTGTAACATTCCTCATTTCAGTATCTTGATGTTAGCTCTTCTTTCTCATTCCTCTTTTATTTACAGTTATTTATGCTGGAGATGAAAAACTCTCACACTGAAGGAATAGAGTMATTTACACAGGAGGATTGAGATCTGCTTTTAATTATCCCACATTAATAATTTGTCAGTGTCTTATTTCTGACCCTCTGTAAAAGATGTTGCCTTTATTGCTTCTCAAAGTAATGAAACCATTAAAGCCAGTTTGGGTAATCATTTCCTCCACTGCTTTTCTTCCTTTTCCACTCTGATAAAAGAATCACCAGTAAAAACACCATCTTCAGATTGCTGCCACAATCTCAAAGTGACAAAAACAACTAGTCCTCTGTGTTGTGTGTTATGGTTAAGGTAATTTAAAAAAAGCACAAACCACAGAGAATTAATCAAGCCTATGTCTTTAAACACACTTTTGTATCCTTRGAGTATGTGAAAATAAGTGATTGTGCTTGAATTTGATGCTTCTGGACAGCATTTTTCATGTCATAGAAGCAAAACAGTGCTTCTTTATACTCCATGGATCCTTTCTAAAGTGTAACTCCCTGCACTGACTTTTATCTCTTAGAAAGGGATACATAGCATTTGTATTAAAAATAAATTCCAGAACTGTCTGATAAAGACAAAGAATGAAAACTGTGAGAAGGATTAAAGGAAAAAAAATCCCTATTATGTACATACTCGTCCATTAGTTCAGTACCTGATCACCCCTCAAGATTAATGTTTTAATGCTACTTTAAGGAATAATTCAGATACAGGGAATTAAGAACAACATAAAGGCCTGATTTCATCACAAAGAGAGTTTGGGAAAACTGCAGCTGTGCTGAAATACCTGTCACCACACTGTCCCCTACAAACTCTGTTAGGACTTTGTGACTGTTTCCCACTCTTCCCTGAGTCTCCCAGGACCCATCACAGAAAAGGGAGATGAGATTAAATCAGACATTCTGAGCTGCTGGTGCTGCTTTGGAGGCCTTCTGATCATTTTAATCTGTTTCCTCACTATGAATACTTGAACGGAAGCAAAAATCATTCTCCAGCCTATAACTGTGTCAGTGAATTCAAGTTATAATAATCATGGGATCCATGGAAGCTACGGAAATGTTAAAAGCATCCAGCAAGAGTGCAGGTAAGCCCTGAAGTGAGGTAGGAACCAGGTGACTTTCTGAGGGCAAAGAAATTCAATGGAAGAGCARAAGTGTCAACAGGGTGGAGCAGGAAATTGCCTTCCCTGTATTCTCCTTTCCTATATTGTCCCCAACCASTCTCACTTCTCATCCATGTTTGGTTTATTTTCAAGTTTCATCCTTGTTTTGGTAGCACACAAACCATTAAAAAAATGTAGCAATGCTCTGGGTTTTTATCTGGTCATTTGACTTTACTGACCACAGCATTTTTGATAATTCTTTTTTGTCTCATCTGGGTCTAAGATATCCTAGGAACACAGCAACAAAGTTTTTCTTCTTAAAGTTTTCCGGCTAGGATCTAGTGATGACAGACATCTAAATGAAAGCTTCAAAGTCTATTTAATGGGACTTCTTTTGCTGTGATCTCACAAATACTGTGAAAGTAATTTTTGCCTTTCTCAGGAAGTAGAGAAAAAATATATAAATGGGAGTTATTGGAGTACACATCTAACATTTTCTGGGACATCTTTACGTGTAAACTACTAACTGGAAGGATATATCCATTCATATTTCCATTTTAAAAATGCATAATAATTAGTTACTGATAAGTTTTTACATTGGCTCTGGCTGAGATGGAGTTTGCTTTTACCATGGAAGCCTTCACAGAGCTGTGCTGGGCGTTGGTGCCACAGAGGTGCTGGTGACACCCCAGTGTTTGGCTGCTGCTGAGCAGAGCCAGCACAGCATCAGTGCTGTCCTTTTAACCCCAATCTCCAACCAAAAAACCTGCAGGCTGAGGGTGAGCAGTCTCTTGAGAGGGGACAGAGGGGACAGCTGACCCAAACTGACCGAGGGATATCCCATCCCATGTTGTTGTGATCAATTATAAAAGTCAAGAGAAGGGAGAAGGGCAGCATCTATTACTGAAGTGTTCCCATTCTAAAGTTACCCCTGTGTGTACAAAGACCCTACTTCCCAGGAGGCAGCTGGGCATTGAGGGCAAGTAGAGATAATTACTTTTGTTTTCTTTAGTTTTTATGCATGACTTTTGCTTTATTAAATCCACAAGTTTCTCATCTTACTTTATCCCCCATTTGACTGAGGAGAGGAAGTGAGAGAGTGCCTTGGTGGGGACCTTGACAACCATCCATGATTAACCCACCCCATAAATAAACATAACAGTGTAAAACAGGAATATTAAATTATAGCAGTCCTGTTTCAACCATTTAGGAAGCTGAAATGAGATAAGTGTAAACAAACTCCTAATGTGCTGATATTTCATCTGCAAGAGCCTTTTGAATTCTGGACATTCAGCACGTACAGCCTTGTCAGTTCATGGTATCCCATGACATTCTATCATTGGGTGTTCAGGCAGCCTGCAATGGTGCCACCTGCACTGCTGTWACACCAGCCAAACCTTTATGTAGTCTCTTGAAATCTTATCTGTTCTGCACTGCAGAATGATAAATCAGATTATGACCCACAATTAAACATCTCCTGCCTGATCCCACAGTGGGAGATTTCAAGACCTGTGCTAAATCATGGTGAAGGAACTGAGATTTTCAGTTATTTGGTACTTATAAATCCATATTCACATAGTGTCAACTCTGTGTCTAGGACCTCTTAAAGAATCTCTTCAGTCTAGAGGAATATGCAAAAGTGTGTCACTCTCTATACCAGTAAAACCATGGCAAAGCCTGAACACAGACCATGACTGTCTATCATKGAGTATTCCAGTGTTTGTATATGTATGGTAAAAAATACACTCAGGATGAGAMGATGTTCTATATTAACAAAAAGGCAAATCCAGAGTTCAAAATCTTCTGGGTCAAATTTTCTCTTTAAATATTTCCTCTGAATGTATCCCTGAATATTTCTGTGCCAGTTTCAGCTTCATATTTTAWTTTTTTCCTGATCAACCATCAATGAAAACTCCTTTTATTTCTCAGGATATTTTTCTATTCTACCTGCCTTTAGAAAATTTATTTGAATAAGACCTTACATCCTTTATCTCTGCTKTCTCTGCATGTGTTGTGAGTACTTTGGCTTCCCCTCCTATCTCCATCCCCAGTCTTTTTTTATAAACTAAAGGCAAGATTTTTCTCAGTATCATTCCAGTGCAAATTTTTTTCTCACAGCTCATTTTTTTATTCAGTGTAGACTCTGTAATCACACAGAGACAGAATGAACTGTAATATAATGCAGTGARCACTTGGCAATTGCTTCCTTGTGGAGGGCTCAGGGATTTTTCCACATGGTAACCCAGAACAATGCAAGGTAAAGGTRCTCTGGTACATCTGTGTGATTGTATATCCTATGCTCCAACTTCATAGAATGAGTTCTGTTATCTGAGAACTGAAAACATAACACTCTGAAAAAAAAGGCAGAGGCACAGTCCCCAGGACTAATCCACAGCCACAGAGGTTAATGAAAAGACTTCTGTGAGCATTGGATCAGGCTGTAACCTCGTGAATAGCTGTGAGGTATATTTAATGCTGCCAGCACAGCTGCAAGAAGAACACTCACAAAAAGTAAATGATGAAGGGAGACTATTTTAATCCTGGCATCTGGGTCTTTTGACTGCCATTTGGAACAGGAGGTGGGAGGAGCTTTTCAAAATGAGATAATTGGATTCTTCCTGCCCCATTGAAGGCCACCTCAAGGCTCTAAAAGTAAAATTTTGCTCCTTTCATTTTTTTAAAAAAAAATTATGTTTATTTTCCTTTCCATCCAAATGAATGCAAATGACATCTGTAACAGAACTCGGCACATCCTGCTCTGGAAACAGAGGTCGTTTGCTGAAAAGCAAAGCAGCATCCCTTARTTTAGCAGAACAACCAAAGTGATGCACTCATGAACTCAGCTTTTATGTTCCATCTTGATATGTTCCATATCCAGCTCACCTGTAGATCCAAATTTTTCAGCTCAGATTGCTTTACATTACAAAAATAAATTCAAATGTATTTAGGCATAGAAAAATTGGAGCAGGAACTCAGCCAAAAAGGCACAATGTGAGTGTTTGCCCACCAGTTGACAGCTTTTTCCAAGAGCCATCATTTAAAACAATATAAAATAGCTAACCATAAAAACCTTACAATACATTCCATGTTAATACACCTCTTTTCCACTCACAGACATCACAAAAAAGAACAATATAATTCAAGTAGCTTTCCAAAGACTAAAATTTGATTCAATTCAGGATTTAAATTTAGATTGAATTGGACWATTTACTAACTGCTTCTCAAAATTTTAAAAGGAAATTACTTTCTGTCAAAGACACTGTAGCCAAGAACTCCTTTAATGTATACATATATTTTAATTGATTTACTGCTGGCTTAACTTGATGTTTTTTTTATAAGTGAGGGTGTGCTTTGGAATCTAATTTAGAAGGGCGCTTTTCTTCTTTCAAATGATTTTATAAAGTATAAATAACAGCATTACTATAATTATATTTTTACTTGGTATTTTCTTTAAATAATTGATAAAAATCTAAGTCCTTCAAGGAGGGAATTAACTCACATTACATATTTGTGTTTTATCTATATGAGAACCCCCTGGTTCTACAGTGATTAAGCTTGAAGACAAAAGGTTTGAAATGTCACTGAAGCAGCATCCCAACATCCTTGTCATCCCCCTGCCATGGACAGGGTGTCTCAACAGCAAAGGTTCATTGTACAGGGCTCAAAGTTATCTCCACTCTTGTCTAGAGGTTTTCTCCCCTAGATTAAAAATCACACTGCTGACTGGGTTGTTAGAAACATAGGTGAAAGCTGATACAAAAATCAGGCAATATTAAAAAGTTTACTTGATGGGAAATAAGTATTTTTAAGAAGGTGAGATCAGAGGCTTGTGCTTTCAAACTAACTCCATAAATAATGTATTTTAGCACATATTTAATAGCCAAAGCATCACCCAGCAAGTTGTTGTCTTTCATCTGCTGGAAAAAAATTGTTCAAGATGGGACTTC
>NW_026623336.1:1968082-1969979 GCF_030028575.1 Malurus melanocephalus
GACTCTCTGTTTTCCTGCTTTGCATCTCTGCAAGTCACAGTGTAAAACTCTCCTCGGGATGGTCTGCCCACCTGAGGGCATTTAGTTGAGCTTGGATAGMTATGTCTCTGCTAGGGAGTGCCAGTCCAGTAATTTGCATTTGGGAGATTGGCTCTGCTGAAAATGACTGTCCAGTTATGTGCTCCTTTAAATAGTTTTCAGACAAAATAAAGATTATACATAAACATTTGAGATACCTGWGGAACAAAATCAGTAATTTACTTTAAAGAGGGAGTAAGAGCTCAGGCAGGGACTCTGGGCAACATCTTTTCCCTAGGATCTTCCTCGTTCCTTGCTTCTCATTTTCCATCAGACCCTAATTCCCAAGCCCAGGTTCACAGGGCAGCCTCATTACAAGAAGGGACTGGAAGAGCAGAGGTTGTTTAGTCTTGCCAAACAAAGGCTGAGAAGAGACATGATTGATGTCCATAAATGTATCATAGGAGTAAACACAGAGAAAGAGAAGCACTATTTAAGCTAAAGGAYAATGTTGTCATAAGAACAAGTGGGAATTACCTGATCATGAATAAATTTAGGTTGGAAATTAGAAGAAGGCTTCTCATAATAGGATCAGTGAAGTTTTGGAAGAGAATGGGTAAGAAAAGAGTGAGGGAAGAGGAAAATAACTAATTTTAAAGAAAATATAATTTCAGGTTATGGAGAAATTTAGGATGGCAATTATGTGATAGCACACTCTTCATTTACTAGACTCTTTCCAGTCTTATACTCTTACACTTCTTAATATTTATTTTTAGGTATTTAAAAATTTATTGGTTGACAATAGTCTAATGATTAAATTCTATTGGAAAACTGACTGAGTGATATATATAGGTGATATATAAGTTGTTCTAATACATTCAGTGATGTCTTATGCAAAACAGGACTTTTAAAGCACCCAGGAAAAACACAGTTTTATTCTGGATTCTCTGGAGAGCAAGAGAAACTATATCTCACAAGTGTTCAGAACAGAATTCAGTTCATTTTTTTGCAAACTATTTGTTAGGAGGCAAAAGAGATTTAGCTTTCAAGAGCAGAAGAAAATGGAGGCAACAGTAAAAAGCAAGAAATGGAAAATTGCAGAGGGGCAAGCGTTCACATTCACACAATCAGTGAGCAAATAAATTCACTCTGATGAATTGCACTGTACAATCCACAGAGCTGCTGCCATTGCAGACATGCAACTGAGATGATACGTTATGCCTTCTTTTTTTTTTTTATTTTAAATTTTGACTGTCTACTACCTCAGACACCTTTACATTCAAACAGTTTGGAGTTCAAGAGGAGCACCTTTGTCTACACATGTATCCAAGTTTGTGTACCTGCTTGGAAAGTATGTGACAGAGTCTGGAGGTAGAAAAGCTCTTTGAGGGCTGTCCAAGGGCTCCTCTTGGTTCTTCTGCAGGTCTGGTACGCAGTCATAGGTGACAACCCAACATCAGCATCTTGAAAACACTTATCAAACATGTGCCACATCAAAGGGAAAGGTTTCCCAGTACCACAGAGATAGGGAAGCTAAATATTTAATTCTTGTGCCCTTAGTGAAGTTAGATATTTAATGCACTGTTTTTCTGTGCCATTACTGATTGATAAAAGAGAGTCACACCTGTACATGCAGTTAACATGGTTACCCTGACACCTTCAGTGGCTGCCCTGTTTGTAGCTCTGTGATGGGGTGTGGTTACCAAATGTCCCAGGATGGGGGTCCTGTTCCTATTCTGCTCTTCCAAAGTTTCCTGAAGTTTGAGGTCCTGGTAGAAGTTTGGATCTCCTGTGCAACAGCAAAACAAAAATGTATTTGCTAGGCTGAGGAGAATAGAGCCCCAGAGAATGCAAAAGCAGACCAGCAATTTTCACCAAG
>NW_026623336.1:1970663-1974808 GCF_030028575.1 Malurus melanocephalus
AGATTAAAGCCAAGTTAAGAATTTAGAATTACTAACTATGGTGCCTGTTTGCATATATAAAGAAGGTTCAGGGGTTCAAGTTCTAAAAGCTCCTCATTGGAATTCCTCTTGGACTTATCAGCTCTCAGTCTCACCCATTCCCTCAGTGCATATATTCACACCACTCCTGTTATACACTAGGGGTGATTAACTACTGGATAAACTACAAAGGGAAATGGTAGATCCTCCCACAGTAAAAATCAAGATTGAATGTTTTTCTGCAGTGTATCACATGCCTTTTGGGCTCAATATGATATAAATAAGWGACATTTAATTGTCCAGCATATAATATGAGACCATATAATAAGACCTATGGCTTTTAAAAATACCATAGCTTTAAAAATCTGCCAATCTTCAGTGAAAAAAAAACTATGTAAGAGAGGGGAAAGAGATAAGAGCAAAATAAACTATTCACTATTTTGTATGCAGCTGCAGTCAAAAATTTACATTTCTATAGCTGGTGTAGTAGATAAAGTTTTTACAAAGGGTGTTCATTGGTCTGAGTGATTTCTTAAAGGAATAATGATTTTAGCTAGTAATTTATCTATTAAAACTAAGTGTTGCTAATTGTACAGATAAGCACTTGCAACTGTTTACTCTCTTTCCTCTGGGTATCTYCAAGACATTTATCCATCTGCAGGTGAATGAGCTGTACAGTAAATATATCTTGTGGTGCAATTCCAGTAAGGAATGCTTTCAAAAGTGGCTGTTATTTGCAAATTAAAGGGGAAAAGGAATCCTAAATTGTGCTGTTGATTTGTAGCTGCTTTCAAATTTCAAAATGACAGTTCTTTAATTTGGGATAAAAATGATGCAATAAGAGGTTCATAAAAAGTGGTGAAAAAAAAATCCTCCTTCAATAGAAACTAGCAAACAAATTAATATAAAGGAGCTAAAACTTTTATTCACAGTCTCAGACCCAAAGCTGGTCTGTGAGGTGAGACCCATAACACTAATGTGGGTTTTTTCTCATGGCCCTTGATCTGACATCTCTCTCATTGGATAAACTATTTTTACTGTGTGAAAAAGGAAACCAAGAGTCACAGATAAATGCACTGAGAGTCATAAGTTACTGTTTCTACTTCCAAAAAGCTAKTCAATCTTGTCATGCTCTTTAGCGAACAGCATTTCTCATTTTATCAAGAACATAGTGTAAAGATCGCTGAAAAACAACATTTCTGCCTCATGAAAGTGACAGTTGTTTTCAGCTTCAAATCAGGACAATAGAAGGTTTGAACATGGGTCACCCATCACCTAGGAAATTGCTTGTAACATCAGACTATTTAGAAAATAGCTTCACTTCCAAATTTTTTTACAGACCATTGGAAGGTCTCAAGAAATGCTTAAGAAGAAATGGCTAAATTTCTGTGATTTGTTTGTTTGTTTGTTTTTGTTTATTTGTTTCTATAAGAGATCATTCTACAGAATTTTTTTTTCTTTCTGGAAGATATCTGGCTGGCTTTAATTCTAGTTCCCAGAGGTAACAGTCTTCCTGAGGCTCACTCTCAGATGAATTCAGGGAGRGTGCTGAACTATCACCACTGAAGGGCGGTGCTCCAGGGAATTTTGGCTCCTTTTTCATTCCAAATGGAAAGYGGACAAACAAAGCAGGTGATCTTTCAAGATCTGCTCTATGTTCTTTGAGAATATGGTTTGGTGGTGAGTGTTGTTGATGTTTGATATCGGTGATCTTAGAGGCCTTTTCCATCCTTAATGATTCTATGATTCTATCAGTCCTACAGATAAAGTTTTTCTTCTTCCACCTGCATTTTATTTACACCTGTTAACATTGCCACAGATTTTTCAAACTGAAGACTGTGAGTTTAGGAGTTAATACTAGTGGTAGTAACTAGTAGTTAATAACTACTATTAACTAATACTAGTTAATACTCACAGTTAAGACTGTGAGTTAATATTGTTTCAGATTRCAAGCAACAATAACAGTCCCACTTTCACCCCAAAAACATCTTTCTGATGGTGATCTGGTGTTTGAAATTCCATGAAGTACAGATAATGTTTGCTACCCAAATAATTTTTTAAATTAATATATATTTGCAGTTTTATTTTATACTTTCCAGGATATTGTTTCAAACTTAATGCAGGGTTCTATGGACTGTGTGTTTAGCAAACCAGGCAAGCACAAACATTCTTACTTGAACTCAGCCTAACCTTTCACCTCCCACAACTGAGGTGGCCTCATTCATACTCCTTGTAAAATGGCTCCAAAAAAATAGAAATGACATAGCTGGCAGTTTGAGGAGTTAAAGTCGATAATAAAAGTTGAAAGATCACATTCAAGGGCAGTAGCTGAGCTTTCTCATGAAACCTGTGTAAYGCCTATTTACTCTGTTTTCTGCTTCTGTCAAAGGCATTAATCTCACATTTCCTGAGTGCTACATTTGATCAAAACCCATTCCGTTAAAAAAGTTAAAGAGTCTGAAATCAGAAAGAGCTATGCTGAATAGGGCAACAAATCCTCTATTTCCCCTTTTTACTCCCTTACATTCGAGGGTTTTTTTTTTATTAAATCTTACCCCCAACATGTAAAGCTTATGCACTTATGTTCCTCTTACATATACATTTAATCATTTCAAAATATTTGTATTATAATGCAGAATAATATTTGAAACTTTGCTKGAAGGTTTTACTTTTTATCTCCCAGAAAGTTTCTTCAAGATTTTGCTCCTAAACCAAATATACAAGCAAAACACAAAAGAAAACRAAGTTTTTGATGTATGTTTGCAGAGGACAAAAATATCCTAAATTGGTTCAGTCATAGACTTTGGACAGAATTACATRCTATGATAAACTTTCACAGCATTTGGTCCATTGTAATAATCTTGAACATAAATATTTAAAAAGACAGAATGAACAGGGGAGATTTTGTTATTTAGGAAAAAAAAAACAAACCTCCACAGTAATATTTTAAGGCTGTATAAAAAGTCACTGATTGAGCCAGGACTAATATGTACATGTCTTCCATCTCAAAATCATAGAGTTGTTTGGGTTTGAAGGGAACTCAAAGATCACCCAGTCCTGACCCCCTGCMATGGGCAGGGACATCGTCCTAGAAAGCCTCTGAATGACCCAGCAGGGAGCAATGTCACTGTCACAGCCCACTGCTTGAGCTTGGATAATGTTTTTCAGAGTTAAGCCCAGAGCAGGAAGATAAACCTCAGATTTACAGAGCATCTGCTTTCAAGATCACCCTTAAATAATACTGTGTAAACTGACTGAAATTAAGTTTATCTCAAGGTTTGGTATAACTTGCTCTTCTTCATTGATGGGAGCTCAATACAGAATTGCAGATTTACCAGTCTGCTTGTATCTGCATCTGTTTCCCTTTTCACTACCRTGCCTCAGTACATCTCATTTTCTGATCCACAACATTTCGGAAGAATAAAGAAAATTTTAAAAAAAGTGCTCTTAATAGGAATAATGTGCTCTTACCTTCAGAACTAAAATAACAAAACTATGATAATAGTTTATTAAAAGACTGAAATTAGTGAATATTATACATGCCCTGCTAAACTCTTTACTGTTGTAAATGAGTACTTCACACCAACTTTCCATCACAGTCTTGTTACASAGTTTTATATTATGGAAAGCTCAACACTACATTTAATGTTGTGATTTGTAAATGTTTCCCCTGCTTAACTTCTCTCTTTAACATGGCAATATCTCATTGAAATGGATAGTTTCATTAAGTTCTTTAAATTATTGGTATTTATCATTTCAACAAGTGCATCCCTAGAAGACTTTCTACTAGAAAGACCATTGCAGCAAGATTAGTGCAAACAGAGAATCTAAGACAGCCTCTTTCCTCCAGRTTCTCATTCAGACATTCATGACTAGAAAAAGTATTATAAAACCCATGATAAATTAAATTAAATTATTCAGAAAACCTGGAGTATATATAACTGCATAGCTGTAACTGAAATGAATGGTAGCCAAACACCTTCAATTGGTGGACAGAGGAATCAAGAGACTTTATGCAGGTTATGCAACCGTCCTTTGCCAGAGCCAGGAAAGAATTTTGTGTATTCCAAGCTTTAATAATATACATTTACCCCAACATTTTCCTATCTTTCAAATATTTTACATTT
>NW_026623336.1:1974843-1992893 GCF_030028575.1 Malurus melanocephalus
TTTTTTTTTTTTTTGATTGTTTTGTTTGTTTGTGTATTTTTGCTTTAATTTTGTTTTATGGGGTTTTTTTAAATTTATTTGTTTGTTTGATTTTTAATGAACACAGGCAGAATTAACAGATTGTCTCTTTTAGAAATTACATTGATGGATGTGAAACACTTAGAGATTCTTATTTGCCCTGCACAGGATAGTCTTTGCTGCAGGTCTAATTTGGAAGGAAATATTTTTTTGCAATACAGGGTAAATGTTAAATTTATAGCACGTAATCCAGATGAATGTTACATGAGTGCATCTGTGGCAAAGGKGATTTACACAAGGCACAGAAGAAAAAAGAAACACAAATTTAGGGGGGATAACATCACAAATTATACCTCAAATTATTAATARTCCATCATGCGACTTCCCCTCCACAACATGTCATTAAAATAAGATGCAGAAGGAGATTAAACATTGCATTTTTCCTCAAGAATATATTTTTTCTAAATAATATCTAGAAACAGATGCTGTAGAGAGATGCTTTCTTCCAGAGAAAGGAGAATTTGCAATGCTGAGTACAAACAGAAACTCTGAGCCCTTTTGCCACAGGGCTCCTTCCAGATGTTGGGAGAGTGGAGTAAAGTTGGAACAGCAGTATTTGACCTTATACAGTGGTCATTTCATTGTGAACTCAGTCCAGTTACAGGTACATGCCTAATCGTGATGGCTGAATAATTGATAAAGTGAACTTGTATATTTTCTAAAAGCCATGAATAATTTCATAAATTTTTCACCACAGCGGCATTCAGGAAAATAAAACTAAAAAAAGAGAAGCTGTTCACAAGTGCTGAAAGATTATATTATTTCCTGTTCTCAATTTTCCTGTCATTTTGATTCAATTCATGTGCTTGGTGGGGGCAGAATATACTTTATTTTTATCTCAAATACATTCCTGCAGTCACTTCATGGGTTTCCTTCTATTGTTTTATGAGCATCAGTCATTCACAGATCCCTGTTTGAAATAAAGTGCAGGAGAAAATCAGTATGATTAACACAGCAGTTAGGTTGGCTGTTCCATCTCTGAAAGTGTCATTCCAAGGTGAAACTGGAATCCTATTGGCATTTTGCTTGAACTTTATGTAAAGCCCACAGATTGTTTCAAATTAATGTTGTCCRTATGTCTGATAATTCATTTKCCTCTGAGTTCCTTTTCCTGTGATKTTYYTAGCTCAGAAATAGCAATAACAGCAATTTTCCCAAGTCTATCAAAATAGGTAGGAAGTTTGCCAACCTTTCTGTATAGAGTACTGAGAATTTAGGTTTTAAACTCTTCAGGTTCGTCTTTTTATTGTATATAGCACCCAAATCCTCTCTGAGGATAATGTAATATGGTGTTATATATAAAATAACATAACTCATTCTGGAAAACACCTGGATAGGATTAAAGTTTTATACACCACAAGACTGGAGCTACAGCCTCCCTGGACACCAGGTGTCAGGTCAGTTCTCTAAATATATTAAAAATTATCTGAAGTAATCTCCCAGTTGATGATCCTTTCCACAATTAMGAGTGCTACAAATCATCCTATGTTCACAAAAGCCTTTTGTCAAATTCCATTTTCACAGATTATTGTGTGTGCCTTCAACAATGCAGATCAGGCCTGCTTTTACATTTTAAAAACTGATGTCATCCCAGAACTTCCCATCATTTTTCTCTTCTAGTTTGCTTTGAGAGAATTCAGCTCATTCCATCTTGATCAGTTTTTCAACAGATTAATAAATAAGCATTTSATTACTTTGGGATGTGGTACAATTGGTCTTTGTTGATATTCTTTTTGGTATACCTAAATATTATTCAGATGAAGACTCTTTCCAAGGAAATTATTCTCTGTAGGAGACTGAAAGAGGCAAATTTATATTAAAAAAAAAAAATAAAAATTGGAAGCTGTGTGGTGTTTCATGCATGTGAATAGCTGGAAGCAGTTGGTATTGGAATTTTAATGGTTAGATTATCACCCCTGTTTCTATAAAGAGGCACAGTTATTACAGTTTGAAGTATGTTGTAATTTTTTAAAAGTAATTGTGCATGGATTCTCCTAAACTGATAATACATCTGAGACTGATTTCCTGCTTGTAATTTATACTATGACACAAAAAGTGGTAATTTGAGCCTTCAGCAATAGTGTAGAGAGCTAGGGCAAAAAAAAATTGCAGTTAAATTATGTTTATTCAGAAGACCTTTGTTCTTTCTGTAAATCTGCAATGTAGATTTAATTATTTGTTTCTTGCAATGATGAAAAGTTCAAAGAAAAAGTAAAAAAAGAAATTTAAAAAAAAAAAAAAAAACAAACAAATAAAAAACAGTAAGAGGGCCAGCTTCCCAAAATGAAAGTAGGAGTTGTAGAAATAGAGGTGCTGTTCTCAGCCAAGCCAGCCCCTCACTAGGTCTGGGACCTGGATAAATTGCTTTTCTTTGTGTTTTTGTCCTTTTTATGACATAACCATGCCACTCTAGAGTCCTCCTTTTATTTTTAATCTGTCAGATCTCATCATGATGGGACTCTGAAACTTCCAAATTTAGTGTGATATATCATCCATGTCCATATACTGATACCTCTTTATACTTACACAAATATATACCTATATCTAGAAATGTATCTGTATCTATAACTATCTGTATCTATAACTATCTGTATCTATAGCTATCTATTAATTTTCAGTCCTCATGTTATTTTGAGTCGACAGAACTGAAATTTCTCTGATTTCTGTAACTGCTGGGACGAAGAATTGGAGAGCTTGATATGGGTCAATAAAAGATGGCATGTGACACTTTTTTTGGGCAGTGAGGATGAGAAGCAGTTGTGTATTCTGTTTGTAAATGTCTGGGACCAGCCTGAACAGATTCTCTTGACCTCAGGAAAGGGGCTGATCAATACTGCCAGGTGAAAAGCCARTAAGTAATTGGGACAGAACTCCTCCTCCCCAACAACTCAAGATCCTACCTTGTCTCAGCAACCATCAAGAAAAACAGAGTAAACATTAAGTGAAAAGCAGCTTCTCTGGCTGATTATCTTCTCATTTCTCAAGAAGGCACTTGATTTTTGCTGAAGGAGGCTCTTAAAAGTTCTCTGTTTCATATTCCRAGACACAAAAACCTTGAAATAGCAAAAGTTCTTCCCCCTCTCCTGATGATAAAGCTCCCTGATGGTAAATGTGATAAGTCCATTACCACTGACTCATCCTCATCCACACCACTCATCCAAAGCAGCAATTTGATTCAGAAAATCCTATTTTGTTTTAYTTGTTTGATTTTCATTTTTAATCTCTTGTCTCCAGAAAATGCCAAGTTAACACCATCTCTGAATAGCTGGGTGTGAAAACAGCAGCACTTACTCGAGTGGACTGAAGGAGGGGGACAAGAAATCTCAGGGACTCATAAAAGAACAGAAATCTCAGGATCTCAGCTTCTGGTGCCAAGTTTTGACATCATTGATGCAGGGATATATTTGATACAGCCAATCCGATAAAACAATTGTCCAAGCTCTATGTATGGGAGATCCATGGACCCTCAGCTCTTCCATTTATTGGCAAATAATTGACTTTTCCTTTCCAGAAATGAACTCAACTCCTCTTGGAAGTGTGTGACTGCTTAACAGTCACTGGATTCTGCTGAATTCAAATATCTTATTACATTTAACAGAGGATTAATACATCACTAAGCATTTTGTGCTTGCTCCCTMCTGTTTTAAATTTGTTTCAGAGCCTCAGTACTCAAATAACCAGAAATTCCCATTATTTTTATTCTAAACTAATGATATGGGCAATTTTCTATACAACYTTTATCATATTGCAGTTTTTCATTTCTTGTCAGTGATCCCTGTCCAATCCCAATGTTGGGATGAGAATTTCTTCCGCCCTTGTTCTTTTAAATGTAATTGAGGTTCTTAATTTCTTTAGTTTTCCATGAGGCTTGTATTTCATTATTCCATTTCAAGATCATATTTTCTGAAAGGTATCCACTAATTCTGTCAAGATTTTACCAGAGATGCTTGATAAATATGRTTTTGATCTCCACTGACACTGTTTTTTCTGAGCCAAACTTGGATCCCATCAGCCCATCATGGTTATGTCACCCTGCTGCCTCCTGTGATTTACAGGTACATCCAGGTCCCTGTCACCTTATCTGTGTGCTCAGTTCCCAGCCACTACCAGAAAGTTCTTATTAGCTCCTAATAACACACAATCTTATAATTTGTACTTTTTTTTTTTTTTTTTTTTTTTTTTTTTTTTTTTTTAATGTCAGACACTGTAGGCTACAAGGTCATCTTCTTTTCCTTTCTGAACATTTCTCTAAACTGACAGAAGAGTGCCTCCTAACATTGTGACACCGTGGTATCACCTTCTAAATAAGAATTTAAAAGTGACCAGAAGAAGAAGTTTTGATTTTTAAAAAAGATTTCACATTGTATCATGTATTTTTTTT
Source organism: Malurus melanocephalus (assembly GCF_030028575.1). Taxonomy (NCBI): domain Eukaryota; kingdom Metazoa; phylum Chordata; class Aves; order Passeriformes; family Maluridae; genus Malurus; species Malurus melanocephalus. The sequence goes on from NW_026623336.1 coordinate 1,979,303, forward strand.
TTTTTTTATTTTCCCCTACTTTAGGAGGAAAATGTCTTGTAAAATATTTTATTTGTCCTCCCCTGCAGATATGRATGCTAATTTTATACAATATGTTTGAAATGCAAGGAAACAAAGTCGTTATTTTGTACCAAGTAAAATTGAAGASAGGAAAAATTATGAAAGGAATGTGAAAGTCACCAGATGCTAGAATATATTTAAGAATTAAAGCATAACAGTCAAGTTACTGAGGTACCAAAAATGTATCTTTTCACTTCCAACTTTCTACCAACATCTTCCCAATACTGTGCATTTGGGAATGTGGTTGGTAACCATTGTCAGCTGCATCCAGACCTTCAATACTTTCCAGGGCTGACTCTGCCCCCACCTGTACCATCTCATGAGCTTTACATTCACTATCAGCTAAAAAGCTTGCCTGGCCTTGGTGAATTCAGCATATAAAAWACTCTAACAGGACCTTTCTAATTCCTAAGGGTTTATAATTCYAAAGCTCCAGTTCAAATCCCAGTCAATTCACAGGGATTTTCTGCTTTTTCTCCTGTGCTCTCAGACCTCAGCACACATCTGTTTCGGGGAAAACCTGGCTCAAACGACAGCCCAGTTKTTCCTTTCCATGAATGCAAATATGGAAAGAATCTTCCTGGTTTCTCAGGTTGCCATAGCAATCAATGGCTAAAGGGAGAGTGGTTTTGGGACGTGTAGTACAAAAAAAATTGTTAAATGGAGGTAGGTAAATTTAGTTGGCACAAAGCAATACTAAAATGTTGGGCTTAAAGCCCTTTTTTTTTGTCTTCTCTAGAAATGGAATTTACAATGAAGAAGATCAAGAACTTTTGTTAAAAACCAGAGTGGAATTCAAAAGTAGACTTTTTTTCTGTATATATGTGGATGACTGGTCATACTCCCATGTGGATTTAAGGAAACATCATAATATCTTACATTGCCTTCTCTAACATCTTATATTGGATGGTACAAAAGGTGCAGTGAAATTCTGTTTCCTGAGTACTGAACTCTGCTGTAGGCACCTTCTTTCCCCTGAGCACGTGGGTGCAGATGGGTGTGATGAGTGTTTGTTCCAGTGCTGGGGTTGAATCCAGCATTATTGCCACGAATTCCAGCTTGGTAGAATGAAACAGTGTGGCTGCTCTCATCCTTGCTCAGGCAAATGAGCAGGGTTGAAAGAACATGGATTCAAAATGTCCGTAATGTTCAAAAGCTTCTATCGAATTTAATAACTGCTGCAAGTTCAAAAAAAAACTCTGAAAACTGGACCCTCTTTGTACTTTGTTCCCAAATTTGTACTGTCTCCAGAAAACTGCAGATAATCCTTTCACTCTACCTTGGTCTCCCTAACTATAAAAGGATAGAAAAAATCTTGGACTCTATATAAAGAGGTGTTTGGTTTTTTTTGTTTTTTTTTTTTAATGTCTAAAGAACAGTTCACACAAATCAAATATAATTTAAAAAAAATTTGATAATAGATTTAATCAAAATGTTTTTATCTTTTCCTTTTAAATAYATTTAATGAGAAAATGCAGTGCAGCCATCGCAATCCTGAACAAACTCAAACAAATTTATCAGAACAGTTAAGAAATAACAGAGGAAAATGTGGGATAGAGAAATATCCAAACTGAGACAAGCTTTTGAACTGAGTGCTGAAGCAAGAGTGCAGCCCATTAATTATGATGATTATTTATATTTCACATTTCTATGGCACTATTCATTTGCAGCAAGCTTTTATAACTATTTATAGGTACTGARGAGAGGCTCCATAGTGAGAGCCTTTCCTACAGCAACTCTTCCTGGAGGATGGTAATCCATTTCTACAGAATACTTACCTCAGCAGAGGGGCAAAACCCTTTTATCTGAAGATTCCAATCAATCCCAGTATACAGAGAAACAGAATTTCGTTATTTCAAAATGCACATGAAAGAAAAGTAGTCCTTCAGGAGTTTAAAACCAAATTAAAATCTTGTTTCCTTAGTGCAGTTACTGCGTTTCTGGCAACTTGAGAGAGGCTTTCCTGCTGGAATGTTTAAGCTGCAGGCTTTGCATGGGGCAGGGCTTGCACTGAATATTATAAATGTTAACATTTTTTAATAAAAGAATATCCTGGACTGACTGCATCAAAGGGGGCTAGATAATTTATCTGAGAGGAAATCACTGTCTGTTGTTAAGGCAAAATCTTTACTCTTCTCTCACTRTGAAGACACTCTTCAAATATGATTAAATTACTTTTATCAATAAAAAGCAAAAACCTCCCCTATAATGGAAGTCAATGTTAAAATTTTGTGTCCAATGAATCTGGATTTACCTTTTGTACAGATTTTAGTTTTTTGTTTTCCTTCCTACAAAGCACCAAAGGGATTTTTCACTCCTCTGATTCAGCTGTGATGTGTTGCTAGTTGCAGTAATTGAGGGGTTGTTGGAGGTTTGCCTGCAAATAAAATTCAAGACTCATTTGTGTGRTGGTGGTGTTAAGGATCTTTGTTATTGTTAACCCAAATTTCTGAGGCTTTAACTTATGTCATAACAAGGCTGTACTGAATCCTATGGAGAAACAAAATAGTAGTAATAATAACAATAATAGTAGTAGTAGTAGTAGTAATAACAACATAACAACAATAACAATTACTACTACTACTACTAGTACAATTTATTAATACAACAACAGCAATTCCAAAATATGTTCACTCTCACTCTAACTAATATAAAAGCTAAATGGACAAAACAAACTTGTAACACACACCAGAAAAAATAGCTTCTGCATTTGCAGCTGAGATTAGGACCTGGGGCAAATCCAGCTAGAGCAGAAGAGAAATGTTTTAACCACTAAGCTCCTGTTGATTCCAAAAAAAAAAAAAAAAAAATGTTTTAACCACTAAGCTCCTGTTGATTCCAAAAAAAAAAAAAAAAAAAAAAAAAAAAGAACAGAACATTGAGATCAAAGATCATTTTTCTGCAGGACAGCATGGTTCCAACAGAGACAACAAAAACTGGCAGAGCTCCAGGTCTCCAGTTTCTGCCGGCCCTGTGAAGATAATGAAAATCACAAAGGTTTCAAAACTTAAAAATTCGGTATCTTCAGGATTTGGGACCAGTTATAAGGGGGCAGATCCACCCTGGCTCTCTGAGCAGGGATATGAGGAGCCACATCTATCGGGTGCACAGATGTTCCCATCATCAGCAGAGGTGATGGGCGAGAGGGGAGCGAGCTGGTGATGACCAGTGGCACCAGTCTGAATTAAAAGATAAACAAGAAAAGAGCAGAACACTGGGCAACTAATTCTCTACATTTCTCCAACAATAAATGGTGCTCTGTGTATCTATGACAACACTACAAGAATGGAGATGATTCCAGCGCTCACAGGATGTGTCTGAGTACAAACCTACAAGCAAAACGTGAGCAATGGAAGCAGGAAAATTAATTAGCTGCAACTAAGCAAAGGAGGATAGAAATAGTCACAGACAGAACTAAAAATGCAAGCAAAATTATTTGTGAAAATTCAGTGGAGAAGATAAGTAAATAGCATCAAGTGTAAACTTAGGGAATAATAAAGAAGCCAGGATTCCCTTTAAAAAGAATTGCCTGAAAAGAAAGAGCTGCTTTTATTGTGTTATGTTTATATTAAACTAGTGATAAAAAAGATACATGGTTTGTTGTTTTTTTCCTAAAATTTTACTTGCTTTATYTGTTTTTAACTAAAATGTAAATTTTTTAGAAACTGAAAACCTGCTTTAAATTCAATACAAAAAGAAAAGGATAAGAGAGAGAAAATTAAAGGCACTTACACTTGCCGAATGCATCAATAGCAACATAAGGATACTTGTGACGGACTATCAATTATTTCAAAAACACGTGATTTCCTAATAATATCTACGTTGTGATTGACTGCTTTGCTGTTTTGATATTTAATAAACCTTTCTAATAGATCCGTAACTCAAAAAAAAAAAAAAAAATTCCACTACGCATAAATCCCCTGTCAAACAAAGTCGCAGTTCTCAAAGAAAACTTCTACTCACTCTGGAAAATATAAAAGCTCTTACTAAGTCCAGCTGTTTCCTCCAGACTTTGTATGGGTTTTGTCTGTATTGCAGGACAGCTTTAATGTTGCAGTTGTTCATACTGGCAGATTTCTTGTATTCCTAAACCCTGAGTTCATTTGCTTACATTTTTAAACTTACAAACAGGAATTTTGAATGGAGGGATAAATGTTCATGGGCTTGTGCACACTCATGGCTGTGGTTTAGTTGACAAGGTGGTGTTTGGTCAAAGGTTGGACTTGGTGATCTTGGAGATATTTTCCAAACTTAATGATTCTGTGATCCTATTCTTCTCTGAAACAGCACCCAAAGGCCAGGCAGGGTCTTCCAGGTTTCTCAGAGGGCATGGAAAGCCTTACTACTGGGTAGTTGTATCAACTCCCTAATCAAAAATAAAATCTGAAGTGAACTGAGGTGTTACAGCTACTCAGGTGAATACTTCCCCAGACTCTACTGAACACAGTCACTTGATTTCTGCAATTCTAGTGGAAGCTTAGAAACTCCTGTCGTGGTTAGACAGTGAAATACAGTTGATTACAGACTGTTTCCATTGGAAGCAGAAGTAAATGTGACCAAAGTAAAGAAAAAGTGGGGAATAGAAATCCTCTAAGACTTTGCCACCTTAGTGGAAAATAAGGAAATAAAAAACCAAGTACCTTAATAYCTCCTATAAAATTATATATCCATTTAAATTACTCTATGTGTTTAAATGTCTTGAAAAAYGGTCATAATGTGAAAAAAAAAAAAAATCTAAAGTGATTTCTACAAAGTCAATGCTTAAAATTCAAAGACCTGAAATACTTTTAAATTTTATTTTAGTCTCTGGACACCCCTATTCTCCTAATTGTTAATCTTTTTCTCAGGAGTTTTTTTTTTTTTTGCCTTTAAAAATATATTCATTGTTATTAATCATGCTGCTTTCAGAAATTAAAGACTTCCTAATTAATTAGCACTTCAGATAGAGGTATTTAAATGTACTTCTATATTTGCAGGTTTGGAGTTTTAAAAAACTCTCATTAAAGTGAACATGCAAGTTGACTCTATTKAATTCATATGATGAAAAAAGTATTTGAACTTTTATGTATTTTTTAGGTGTCCCATACATTTTCAAGGTGCAAAATTCCAAWGTCATTTAAGAGACTAAATAATTTGCTTCAAAGAGATAGTCCCATTTATAGTTTATCAGGGATCAACATCTGACAAAGAYGAGTATTTCAGTTGCTCTGCAAAACACATGCTTAAGTTTAGCACCATGATTTAACCTGTTATTTGGGCTAGTTATGGTGCAGTTAAACCAGTCATTAACTGTAGTAAAATGAACAATTTGGAAGAGCTTGTAATCCAAAYGTTATTGTGTTGCAAAATTATCCCTTTAAAAGGCACTTTATCAAATGCACAGCCAGGTAAATGCCTTTGAAATTAAGTTAGGAATTTGTAAATAAACAAATGTTTGAAGAGTCTTGGTGATTTTGGCCTTCTCCCTTGTTTGAATATAATTTTTGGTGTACAAACTTTCACAGCTGCTGGTGAGTGGGTTGAGGATCTAAATTGTCTTTACAGGCAGTTGTTAGAGTTGCCTTTGTAGTCTCCCTGTCTAGGAATTCTGGTAAATCCCAGCCAGAGTTTAAAAGTTTAAATGCCTGTACTCCAGTTCCAGGCTCCTGCATTGCACTCAGRCCTCTCACATCAAATACTCTTTTTGTTTTATGGCTCAGAAAGTTTAAATTGTCCCATCACACTATTCCTCATATGACTTAATTAGTATTTCAAAATTTATGAAGGCCCTGCTTACACTTAAAGCAAGCCATATTTYATCTTTATGCATTATTGAAATAAACTGTAATTATCTCAATAAATTTCTATTATTTTAACAAATCTGGATGGAGAATAACAGCTTGAAAACTTTACACCTGTAAAAGAAGTGTTCCAGTATAGTCTGCAGCATCTTTCCACCTTTCTCCTTTATGAAWTTCACAGGGGAACTTTGAAACAGCTCCACACTGGATATCTAATTATCATGCAATTTCAGCTTCTGTTGGTGCTCAGCATTTCCTAGAAAAACAATCTATTTTTGACAAGAAAGGGCCAGAGTTATATTTGCACTTATAAACTCCTGTTTCACCTGTTCATTTCTTATCACTTTTCTCTGGTAACCGACTTTGTCTTTATGCATGGCAGTATAAATCCAAGAAAATGGTGCTTTTGATCAGCATTTTTTCAAGATGCTGCACTATCTCCCTGTACACCATGAAGGGCTATTGCAACATTTGATGCCCTGTCTGTGATAAATTATTAGGGTGCAATCTGCAGTTCTGAGTCAAAGCTATCATTTGAATCAATGTCTGTGTTAAAGTGCTATTGTCACCCCCTRCAAACAGCTCTGTGCTCACTGGCCAGACCTCCTGTTTCAATTTATTGTTTTGGCAGCTCAAAACAGGTGATATTTTTTTCTACTGAAAGCTGTGGGACACTGTACTGAAACAATTCTCTAATATTGATTTAGAAAGGGTACCTATTACCTTTTGTTTTCTGTCACTGTGTTGTCTCAAAACCTGCAAAAATTGCTTCTAATAACAGGGTATTTGATTCTTGGAAAAAAGGGGTTTGGAGATAGGTTGGCTTTTCATTTCAGAAATGTTTTTTCTCACAAACCCAGTAATGATGGAAACACACATTTCTAAATGGGCAATATTGGCTATTTACATTACAGTAGTAATGTAAAAAAAAAAAAAGAGCCCCTTTGTTCAAGGCACGGGCTGCGCACAAAAGCCTTCACGTTGTATTAGCATTAATTTTAGCTCATTTTTATTTTTAACATTAATTCTGATGCATTTTTATTTTATTAATAGTAGGAATGTAAGTCCTGAAATAGTCTCTTAGGAATAAAACATTTCTGAGAGGCAATCAGGAATTAATGTTGACAGGGTTTCAAATTGAGGCRTTATTGGCAGCTTTCAGGAAAATGATCTGAGGGGAAAAGAAAATTAATTATAATTTAAATTCCTCATCCCCCAAATATTAAAAATCAAAGTAAAAAAATAAAAGGACATTTTTTCTGCAAGCTTGTAACAATGTGGTTTGTTTTTTTTTTTTTTCAAAAAGGGGATTTACTGGTGTGTGATGAGTTGCTAAGAAGACATGTCATTTTTCATACAGATTCTTTAACAGCCTAAGCCAATCTTTGTGTTGTCACTTAAATGCTATCCAGTAACTGTAGCAGTTTAAATTGGCATTATTAACATTTACCTCCAAAGSTAGATGCTAAAAGAACTTTGTTTTTGCTTCTACCTGTCTGTATTTCTAGACAYGGTTTGAGTGATGGCAGAATAATAGGAATCAAAGGTGATAAGAAAACGAAAATTAAAGCGAAATCAAGTACTTATGCCAGTCAATCAGTAACTGTMTATATTAKGGACAAATATAAATCTTCTCTTCCSAGACATGATAGTTTAGCTCATCTCACAATGTATAATTCACATTTCAAAGGCTATATAATAAAAATTGCCTTTTATATTCAAAATACAAATTGGATGTTACTCGTTTACTTAGCCAGTTCTGCCTTGAAGTTGTGTAATTTCAATAAGGTCTGTATTTTATACACATCTGGAGAGACAGAGATATCCAAGTTTCGTGGGGCTGAGTTGTGTACTGATATACAAGGGCTCATTTCCCTCTGTGTAGGCTTCCATCAGAATAGTGGTCAGCAGGCAGTGAAATGAGCAGTAGTGTGAATATGAAACACTGCAAGAATAAACCTGGAAAACATTCCAGAGGTGCAGGTAAGCAAAAGGAAAGACTCTCACACCTTTTGATGGGCTTTGGATTAATAAGTAACAACCATTTATGACAAGATGGGCCACAAACCCACTCCCACTACATTGGGAGAATTGGGAACCGTGACTCAGGGGCTGATAAAGGAAATTAAGGTAACATGTTGTACACTTAGCTTGACTTGAGAAGACCTTTAAACTTAATTTGTCGTTGTGGCAAACTATTTCAGGCCATTCTAAGAAGGATCATTCATAGTTCATTTTCCTTCTSAGTCTCTTCACTGGGAGCACGGACAGGGCAGCTGCAGCCCACACAGGCCATGAGGACCAACCACACCTGTGCACTTTGCAGGTAAATCCCTCCAGAAAGCTGGAACCACAGATCCTTGCCTGGTACAGCAGGGATCCCTCAACATATTTGGCAGCCAGATTTGCCTGCTAGCCATTCTGAGACCTTTCCTAGAGAAACCCAGTGTCCATGGAGCTGTTGTGAAGGTGCCTATGGTAGGCACTGCTGTGTTTTCTGCCTCTTCCACACCTCTCACAGGAAATTCCACCTTGGCAATGGTGGTATCTCCATTTGGGCTGTTGTGTCATCCCTTCATCTGCAGACAGTGGGATGTCCTTCCTGGTCCTTCTGATGACTTTTCTGTCAACTCAATAAACTGTTGAGTTTTAGAGTGATGAGGCAGACACAGTTAAGGGGATRAAAAGGGTTTTACCTYGGTKCACAGCTTGTCAAGGTRGAAAACACYAAAAACTTAACATATAYAATTTTATAGACCTTGCAAATTAGCATATCTATCTAAAATTTCCCMAWAAGAAACTTAACAAAYGAAGTAATGTCYCCCTATTCTAAAGARTCCCCCCCAMAATGAGACCAGAGCCCAGTTYACACAATRTKTCCTAGAGAGAAGATTTTAACCWAGGCTGGAGCTTTGAGTTTTAAAATAGCATGGGGCTCACCGGCCTCACACTGGTGTTGTTTCTTCTTCTGCCCAGCAGAACCCAAAAACTAAGCTGGAATATCAGGCTACAAGAATTRCAAGCAKGTAGGTTAAGGGTACAAGGATTACATAAAGGGTRCARAAAATRTTKAAAAGGGTATATAAAAYRTATTAAAGGGTACATAAAAAAGAAAAGGCAAAAATCATCAGGGATCACTTCCTGCTCAGAGTAAAAGCTGCAGGGGAAGTCATGCTCTGTCTCTACCTTCCTTCTCAAAGCCCTCACCAAAGCATGAAGAACTGTAACCAGCTCTACATAAATTGGGATAAGGTGTCCTAACTCCTGTGGCTTTTTTGTCTTCTTTTACAGGAAATTGTCACTAATATTTCTGGATTTTCTGTGTCAAGTATCAGAAAAGATTTGTGATTTGTCCTCTTACAGGTGAAGGGGTGGAAACAAAGAATGCATCTTCCAGGTTAAAAATACAGTATTTTATGCCACTACTAGAAAGATATATATCTATATACATATATCTATATATATATATCTATATATATATAAATTATTTTAATGAGAGAAATATTTTACACATATAAGTAACAGAGATGGATCTTCTTGATGGTATTTCTGTGGGTCAGAGGTTCTTTTTGATGGAATTTTTGTTGGTCAGAGGTTCTTTGATGACTTCCAAGCACAAAGATGGAAGAGTGTCTATTTGCTTTCATGGCATGTTTATGAGTTATGAGTGATTGATGTTTGAATTCCTGAACTGCATAATGTGATTCAAGGACAAAACTGTGTTTCTGCAACATTCTACATATGTAACAAAATCACATTTTCATTTTTCTTTTTTTTCTATGACTTTTCTAAAAAAAAATTAGATGAAAGGGAAAAGTAAATATGCTTTTGACATCCCTAAAATTTTCAAAACTGTTATTTTTCATATTCAAAAGGCCCCCATCAATACACTAATTATGCTCTTGAAAGTTAAWTTTTTTTGTTCAGTCTGTAAATGATCCAGAAAGTACTCTTCTTTCAAAAACAAATATTTGAAAGATGTTTAAAAGTAATAGAAAAATCTGTTTGTGAAAGAATTCCTCTATGATTTWTATAATATATACTCAAAAGTATTTAGTGTGTTTCTGCTTGCATTTGATACATGAACACATTTGTCTTGAAACAGATATCTGGAAACATCATTGCAGTAACTTTGTTTCTTGGTTTTATGCTAATTTTATTTAATAATGCATGTACATATAATATGGGTCTTGAAGGGAGTTTGAATTTGAGTATAGTTTTCAGAGGTGACCAGTGATTCCAAGCAGGTAAATATTTGGGGTTTTTCACATCAAGGAAACTAAAAGGCCCTTCCCAAAATTGTAGACTGTTTAGAGGATGTGCCTTCTGAAAGCTCATTTGCTTTCTCCAGCAGTTTTTAACCCCAAACACTGAACATATTTCAGATTTGAGTGTTTGGCATGTGGATTATTGTTTTTCCTGATTGGGTATAACTAATTTATGGCACTAAGAATTTGTCAARTCTGGCATAAAACAAAATGTCACAGTGTGTTTCTTCCTATTGCATGTGATGGGCATTTCAGGGGGAAGTGTTGGCAATTCACAAAAAAAATTTCAAGTGTTCCCTTCTGCTTTCAAAAGTGACTCCAAATGCTACTCACAATGACACCAGATCAGCATACATATCTGCTTCTAAAAGAAGGGAAGATAAAATCTCATGGAGCCCCTTTGGAAGGATTCACTTTCTGTCTAGTTTGGAAAGGACACGGGTAGTCCCTGTGTCCTTTTCTTCATAACTATTGTGTCAAAGAGGTGTCTGTCAGGACACCTGGCAGGTGACAGCACCTGGGTAAGCATTTGTTGTGACCCCAGTGTATTCTGCCATTGCTGTATCATCTTCTGCATTCTCTGCTGGTGCAATGTGTCTGAGATAAAAATGCCACAGAAGGTGTCTGTACGGGTTCTGTTTGTAGTTACACTGTGTCCACTGAATTTTGCTAAAACACAAATGACAAACTGATCAAACATCAAACTGACAGAATGTGTCCTTTTATTGCCATGCTCCTCTGAGGCTCTGGGGAATATCTGGTGGTTTGGAGATTTGTCCTCTTGTCCATCCTAATGAAAAGAAATTGACTTTTTTAGTTTCAACACTCTTTGATACACTGTGACAGTTTGCAATATGTTTTTCAGAACAGATATTTACCCACTTGTCTTGAAACTGTTCTACAATTAGTAGCCTTACAGATTTAATAAAAGAAAAAAAATGAAAATATCATCTTAGTCAAGATAAATGCTATTTACCTCCAAGAGTATTCACTGTCTCCGGTACATGCATGTTGTTGAACAACAACCAAAAAACCCATTCATAAGCTCAAATTTCCATTCTGAGTCAGGTGGTACATTGTGAAGTCAATTCTGGTGGCCCACAGCACTCAAAGGACCAATGTGGCATTCTCTGGATGCTTAGCCTGACAAAAAGTATCCATTTATAACCAGGTGAGGTGAGGTGGCAACTGACAGAACTCAAACTTTAGAAAGCTTAGAATTTAATCTCTGGATTTCAACACGAAATCCCTTCATAAGAATTTCAATATGCCGTACAGAGCATTTTTCACGGCACCACTTTATTATTTCACATGTACTCTACTACTTGCATAACCAAATAAACAAAATATGTGGATTTATATCTTTAAAGAATGGTATTATTAAAACATAGGCAAATTATTRAATGAAATTAAAATCAAGTCAATCAATCCAGTTGTGAAAATATTTCTTTTTCAAAGAAAGGTAAACAAGGTAAATCTTTCTCTCAAAAAGTCCCCATTTAAAACCTGAAACAAAATACTCAAGAAACTGTGATAGACTGACAGTATGTTAATTTGAAATTAAAATTTTATACCCTTGCAAAACTTTGTCTTGCATGTAAAAATTTTCAGAGCAATGACAAGAGAAGAAAATGTTCTAGTTTTTGCTGTTTTAACCTGAAATTGCTAAGATAAMTTTTCTTAGCAGATAAATAAATAAATTCATAATTTCTTCTGTTAAGTTAGGAAGAAAAGTGCTACCACTTCTGCCTACATAATATCCTGTATTTTTTATGAGAACTTTCATTTTAAATGAAAAGGAGGAGATTTGTAASAGAACACATGAATAAATATTATTAATAATGGAGAAGCACATTTTATTTTTCAAAAGAAAACAGTGGAAGCTAAAGAACAATAAGGTTTGTTCAGTACAGATATAATTATGCTTCACAGATCCCTCTGTAATGCACCACATATTTTGTTGTGTCAGTAGAAACATTCGTGTTGCATTGTCCCTGCTCTTTCTAATTAATAAAAGCTATCAAAGAGAGCAAGGTACATAACTGAAATTATCTTTCATTTGGAAAGAAAAGCTACATCCTGGTTAAAGGGTGCTTTGCTGAAGAGAATCTTCCAGTTAAGAGTTTTAACCATTTATAGACACTTTATTTATTTTTAGAAATAAAATTTCAGCTTAATTCTTTTCAGGATATGTTTGATTGCCAAACACTCTTTCGTAACAAAGAGAAATGTCATATAATTATTATTCCAGGTTAAAAGCAGGAATATCTGCTTAATCAAAAATAGATATTGTGTGCTTTAGGCTTTTGAATATGGTGATGACAATGGCGAGCGGTTAGTTAATTATTATAGGAAAATGAGATCTTATCTCTGCTGATTTGTGAGAGTGTGAGGCTGCTTAATTCTTGGCTTATGTCATTAATAACCTGCACAGAGCGGAAGCTGAATTGCTTTCTTCTAATATCATGGCTCTTACAGTACCAATTTCTGCTRTTTTATTGAATTAAAATTGTTATTMYTRGTAMAATYATCCACAAAAGGTGACCTTGAAATTGATTGTCCTCATTACAAGGATCYATATATCTTTGTAACAGCACCCCTGCCCCAAAGTCTCGCTGTTTCCATAGATAAAGAACAAAGGCTCAGATAAATTAAAATATCCRTAAGGTTAGTCAAAGTGCATGTAGACATCTCTCAAATTAACTCAGTGCCTTTTAATTTAGATTCAACTTCTAAAGGTCTCCTTGTTGGACCCATTTTAGAGCTGTCAGAAATTGCTTCAATTATTCAGACTCCTATTGTAAAAGAGTATTTCTTTTTTAGTGTTAGCTGGAGAATTCACCAAACTTAATCCATTAAGATGCTTAGAGTTCAAATAAATCCCAGGCAGACTGTACCCCCAAATATCTGACCATTGTGAAAGCCACTTGTTTTAAACCATGATATGGATGGGACAAGACAATTGCAAAATTTTATCTGGGATAAAATTCCCCATCTGGGAATTGCTGGGCAGACCTAGAGGGAGAAATATTCAGAAAATCCTATTCTGTGCTTGCAGAGAACACAACTGAAGGGAATGCTCCCCCTCTGCCAATGTGAGGTGGTTCCAGGAGGTGGAAAGTGAAGTAACGGGTGAGATAAAGCCTAAACTCAACCATGTAACTAAACTAAGGAGATTAATCAGAAATTCAGTGATCATCAGCAATATCATGTACGTCTCAGTTCACATTATCCCTTTAAAATACTGTTTCTGTAGTTTACTGCAACAGAGAGATATACATATCCTGAGGAATCAAGACAAATAGTTTAAGGATAGTTTTCAAGCAATAAAGAAAAAAAAATAAAAATAAAAAGAAGACTTCAGATTTAGGAATAAATTCCAAATGAGGAAAAGGAAGAAACCAAACCAAAAATTGAAATGAGTCCCCTTTGTAAATTATCTTTTTTTGTAAATATTTCAATCAACCAATAATTTTGTTTATC
>NW_026623336.1:1993398-1995426 GCF_030028575.1 Malurus melanocephalus
GAAAGAAAGAAAGAAAGAAAGAAAGAAAGAAAGAAAGAAAGAAAGAAAGAAAGAAAGAAAGAAAGAAAGAAAGAAAGAAAGAAAGAAAGAAAGAAGGAGAAAGAGAAAGAAAGAAAAATTCCACAAAATAATAAAATAAAGACCCATAACCAAAATCATCAGAACAGAATTTTTTTTCTGATTTATTCGTCCACTTCACTCCCATTTCATTCAGGAGCATTATTTTAACCCCTCTCTCATTCAAGACTTGGCACTTTTCTATCTTAGCAAAGCTCTGTTGTGAAGATTTATGATAAATTATCTTCATGAAATCATTTTATAAATGGCCACACACATCTGTCTTCCAGTCTGAGATTGGATGACATCATCCATGCCTGCTAGACCACCCTGACCATTACTGTTATCCATCAGATGGACTTCTGACATTTTCTGATGACTTTCTTTTGTCACGAGCCTCCCATTTTGATTGATGGGATCAATGAACTGTGGGATATTTTGCAATTTGACACAAAGACTTGATTTTGTAAGATTGGGCACATGACACCTCTTTGAATAATGAGAAATCTCTGCTATAGCTTCCACCAGACTACAAGATGCAAAAATGAGTTCAAAATTTAAACCAGCTTCTTCTAACCTAAAATATTAAATATATACTGATGGCTGAACAATTCCACAGAAAAGGGTATTTACAGAAAAGCTTCAGCGTCATTAATTGAGATTTGTTATGACTAAATGAGATATGCTGGGACCCCAGTACATCCCATCAAGAACTGAGATATCACTGTGTCAAATATTGTAATAGCCAAGAAACACCTCAGTGAAGGGGATGGAGAACATGATGAAGACTTTTTGTTTACTGCACATTGCCCATTTGTCTAAACAAATAAATTATGCTGCTTCTGCTAATTATAACGTTTCTCAAGTTTTAAAAATAATTAATCACTGTAAAAACACAGAAGAAATACAGAAATGATTTGGTTGCTCCAAGTTGCTGTCTGAAAATCTTTTTGGTATGGATGTATGGATATATATCTGAAAGATTTTATGCTGCTTTTGGATGAAATTATTTTTAAACTAAATATTTCCTGGGTTAAGAAAACTAGTTCATGTGAATCTTTATCWGTTTGATCCTGCTAACAAAGAACATTTTTTTACATATATTCATCCTAGTTTCTATGACATAGTCATATTGGAATTTTTTTAATGTTTTTTATATATCTGTAAAAATTATGTGTAATATTGTTGCAGAGGTTTAAAGACATTTTTGTTATGTTTATGTGAGGACAAAATCTTCAGCAAAAGTAACAGAAAGTTGYCATTTGATAGGAAGGCTAGAAAATTATAAAAGAACACTGGCATCAAGTTTTATTAAAATATATAAAATAATAATTTTATATAATAATTTCTTAATATTATTTATAATTCCTGTTTTTTTACACCGTCCTCAGATTTTTTAGACTTTCAAACAGATTCAATTATATGCACAACAATAACTTTAGATGTAATAAAGAATCTGATAAAAAATTGATAAGTATAAGCTAAACATAACTATGCAGGAAAATATTTTTTAAAAATCTAATCAAAATAAATTGTTTCTTCTCCTCTGAGCTATGTTCATAAAAGAATAATATTATCATTTGACTATCTTTATTTTTGCTTAGAATTTAATCTTCTCAATTGTGAACTCTGTCTTCAGATTTGTTATTCTAATTAATCTTCTGGTTGATGAAGGGATTTCAGCTGATGCTAATTGTTGAGTTTTTTTCAGAGTAAAAGTTCATGGTTAGTGTTAATTATGATCATATTCACGTGTTTAAAGCACAATAGATCAGCCAAAATGCACTTGGCATGATAAAGCTTCATTTTACCATGACCTGCAGTCAGTCTTGAGTCATATCACCTCAGGCTCTAACAGTGCTCTTCTCAACAAAATGAGTCTTTTACAGAAATTCAGGTCAAGTACAAGCTATGAAATAAAATAGGCTGAAAGGAACTGGAAAATTATACAATGCCATTGATCCAACAAAA
>NW_026623336.1:1997006-2006512 GCF_030028575.1 Malurus melanocephalus
TTTTTTTTTTTTTTTTTTTTTTTTTTTTTTTTTTTTTTTTTTTTTTTTTTTTTTTTTTTTTTTTTTTTGTAGCAGAGGTCAGATCAGCTTAGTTCATTCTCTTTGCCAAATTTTGGATATGTGCTATGAAGCTCCTAATGGAGATCACTGGAGCTGTCTGAAAATCTGACCCTATCAAATGGCACTGTGAAGTGAGGAGAGCTTTACTCAGAGAAAAAGTCATACTGAACAAAAATCTGAAAAAAGGGACTTCAGAGAAAGGCAATTTGGAAAAAAAAAAAAATATGGCCTATAAAAAAATGGCAGATCTCAAAATGCTACAGCTTCTGGTTTACCAGAGTTTTCTCCTATTTCAAGCAACTTTATAAACAGTTCCTTTCCTTCATGCACCACTTGATCTACAAAGGTTTCATTTTTTTTGTGTCAAAGTCACTGTTTTCCTTAAAATAAGAACAATTACTTACACAGTGATTTCCTATGTTCTCCTGAGCCAGGAGATTCTGGATAATTGAAATGCCAAGTAACTGAATATAATGAATGGTGGAGAATCAGTGAGAAGAAGCAGCAATAGCTTTAGCTGGGATGTCACCAGGGGACAGCTTTGTGGRATTACTCTGGCAAGTGCAAAATCACAGAGCCATAGAAACACAGAATGGTTTGGGTTGGAAAGGACCTTCAGGATCCTCTAATCCCAACGCCAATGCCAGGAACTCCTTCCACAAGACCAGATTGCTCAGAGCTCCATCCAATCTGGTCTTGAACTGTTCTAGGGATGGGGCATTCACAACTCCTCTGGGAAACCTATTCCAGTGTCTCACCACCCTCAGAGAAAATATTCTTTTTCCTAATATCTAATTTTAACTTAATGTGTTTCAGATTACAATCATGCAGAYTGAAGTACTGCTGCTGTTTTCACATTACCCACCTTCCAAATTTAAAGTTTTCCTACCAGAATTTTTGAGGTAATGCTAATAAATAAATACTGTAAAATTTAAACTGATTTTAAAATAAGGTTCATCTCTATCTGTTCTAGTGTGGATAATATATCAAAACCCTCATATTTTGCTATATATATACTAGTTTTGAATTAAAAAAAAAAAAAAAAAATCACTGCATAAAATATAGATTAAGTTTTGGATAAAATATAGCCAGGACAGGGTAAGACAGATTTGTAATGGCAGTTTGTGATCTTGACAACACTATTGTATTTAATTTTACAARTAATAGTAGTCCCATTCACTTCTTGTGCACATACTGCACATGTAGGAAGTAAGGAGCAAGCACAAGGCTTGGTAAACAAAAATATAAAGAGAAATTCAGAATGGCCCCTTGTTTTCCAGCATCCATTCAGGACACCCCACCTGCTAATCYTGCTGCAGGCACAGAAACTGAGAGAAAGAAAGAAAAACTGTGGAGGCTTCATTCATAAAATTCAATAAGCTTGGCTAAGCTGAAAGAAAGCTTTCAGTGCACTATCTATTAGTTTCCTGTTTTTTGGTGTTTTCTTGGTTTTGTTTTTTTTGTTGTTTTTTTTGTTGTTTTTTTTGCTTTTTTAAAATCATTTTCTTCTGTACACACCAGAAAATAGACTTTGAATAAAAAATTATTTTATAAAATAGTAATTAACACCAGATTTCATGCTTTTACATGCCTATGTCTTTCCAGTTTACCTGAGAACAATAACTTGCACTTCTGGGTCTGAGCACAGTGGCAGGTATAACCATCTATTAAAAAATTTCACTAGACTGCTGGACAGGCTGCAACAGCACCTCCCTGCTGTATTAACTCTTTCTTAAGTGATGTGCCAAAGCTAATTCATGCCTAAAATTCTTTAATTTTGTTTTCCTAGGGAATAGAAATGATATGCCACTTATAAGATTCTGATCTATTTCTATTTCTATTATTTCTATCTCCATTTCTATTTCTGTTTTTACTTCTATTTCATTATAACAACATAACTTATTTAATACATAAATCTATGAATGTTACCTATTATTTTTTTACTGGGATAATWTCAGAAATCTTGGACTAACACTTTGTTGCACAAATTTTAAGGGTGATGGCTTTTTCAACAGTAATTTAGGGACCAGTGATAGAGACAGAAAAAAAATAAAAAAGAAAAAGGGATATCAGTTTAAAAAACTAGATCCCCTTTAGAAATAGTAGTCCTGCAACTTCTCCATTCACATACCTCAATATTTTTTGTAGCCATCAGAGAACAATTGTAGTTTCCAGGACAAAGTTATCCCTAAATTTCTACTCTTATGGTAGCTTCTGTGAGAAAAAGGGAAAGTGTGAGGAAAAATTACAAAATCTCTCCATTGAATGGCAGGCTTTTTTTCTCCAAGAATATATTGGAGCTGGAAGATGAACTTTACTTGCTGRGTAAACATGAGTTAAAGGTGCATATGAAGAGCCTTAAAAAATGAGACATGGGGAAACGTGAAAACAGGTATCACAGAAGGATCAGAGTTTGCAAGACAAGGAGGAAAAAACAAGCACAAGAAACAGCAAAGGAGAAGGACACCCTGCCCATTAAACAAAATGAAGACTCATAAAACCCAAAACAAGAAAGGGAGTTTTGAGAACAGGTGAGATTCCCCRTCTACCCATTCTGGGAGAGGGAAGAGCAGCATAAAACCACATGGAAAAGCAAAGGAAATTTGGGAAGATGCCAGCTTGTGTTTTGACTTAATTCATCAAAGACCTCTCCATCCTGCACCCAGCAGACCATCAGGGGCTGCAGTGACAAGCACCATACAGCATCATTTCCATGGTAATGCATAGACAGAAACAATTAGTAGATTAAGTGTAAAAGACYTAAAAGTTTTAGTGAGAGGTACAGAGTGTGATTAACCATTAGCACAAAGTGAGTCTTCTAATGAATGCAAGTAGTGAAATTTCCTTTACAATTTGAAGCTGATCTGATGTACCAGTCTTCTAAAAACTCTTGTGATCTCTTTCCTAGTTGATAAATACTCACCCATACATATGTAAATAAGTTCACTTACAACACTSTATTGACTGGATTCATCTTGAAGATTGGAGGATGAAATGCTAATGTTGACKTTGCACAGATGATAAACCAAAGTTCTGGAAATACTAAGTAGTTACTCCTGGTACTTTGACTTTATTAATTTCACCTTTATGCTTGGMTATGTTTAAGAATCCATTTTTCAAGACTGGGAGTCTGATAGAATTTGCTACAGATTCGCTGCAAACTGAGCTTCCTTTACAAYGAAGATGGTGGACACAGAGTTTTCACTTTGATATGCTTGAGRCAATCAGGAGATGTGTTCAGAACCAGGAGCCCAGAACTTGGTGGTTTCAACTTAGACATGACCACAGGGAGTGTAAAGCGGTTTTRGGAATTTATCCAAGTGTAAAGATCATTACAGTAGCATGGACAAGGTAAAGGAAGGAGAAAGGGAGATGGAAAACCCCCAAACAGGAAGATTTTCTGTACATATGGCATTAATTCTAATATTCTGTATTTTTATAGGCAAAGGTTTAGAGTGACAAAAACATGGTCTGGTGTTGTTATTAAGGTTGAGAAAATACTGAATTACAAATTAGGGATCTGAAGAAATATGCATTATGTTCTGAGTGTCAAAAAAGAAACTAAAAGTAATTCAGACATATTTATAAGATTTCTAAGATATCAAATAATTTTCAGTCTTCTCTTCCTGAGCTTGATTCTGGATTCAGGTTTCAAGTACTCAGTATCAAAAAGTTCTTGTCATTTTTCGCAATGAAGTACCAAAAGATGTCTTAGATCTTGATCTAAGATCAATTTAGAAGCAGAAGCATACTATGAAATATAAAGCAGAGTTCACATTTTTCAGGTGTGATTAATCAAATCTAATTATATAGAAGATTTTTTCGTTGTAGATCCTAATTTATTTAACTAGACAGAAATAACTCTGCTCACATTAGGGGAAGGAAGGGGAGGGGGAGGGGAGGATATTGTATTATCCAGTGATTCAATGATACAGAATTTCAACATTATGCCTAGGAGATACTACCTGATTAGTTACCTTGGCTATTTTTGCATTCAAAAGCAGGCATTTCACCTTTCCAGATTCCGTGGTACAGCAAGGACAAGGCTCTGCMAGTAGAATCCAACAAAGTTGAGGAGCATGGAAGTGACCACAGGTTTAAGTTGGCCTATGTCTGGCATTCAAAACACCTCCATAAAGAAATAAAGATGGGTCATTGTGTAAGGAGATTCCTTCTGAGGAGTACAGAAGGCCCAATGTACCCACTGAACCCAGTTCTTGACAAAACTATTATTGATTTTAAAGCAGACAACAATGAAATTACAGTAAGAAGTCTCAGAGTAGTCAAGAGAGTCTTTCACAACCCTTGGAGGTTAAGAGATCAAAAGTACAAATAGAGATTTCCACTCTCCTTCCAGTTCCAAAGAATGATAAGTGAAGAAACAAGAAGACCCAGCTGATAAATTGTTTCCTGACTGGTGTCACTGGCAGAATWTTGGGTTTTTGAATACRGATTAATCTCCTCAACACCTGTGGGAAYGACAATATTGCATTACAGGGTGACACATCTGTTAACAGCCACAAGCAGTGCAAGKGTAACACAGCATCACAAATATTTACTGAGGAAGTAAAAATTATTTATGTCAGGGTGAAATCTCAGACAAGATACTTCTGGAAAATGTGTGCAAATTCTTTGCAGCGTGTTTAATAAATACTAATTGAAATGCAAGGAAATATATTCCTTGGGTAATCAAGTGAATGAAGAGCCTGTATTCCATGAGTAAATGGGGAGGTTTTGGCTTGATTACCCTTGTGAAACAAAAGCTCAGAAGGGATGTGATTGCCATCWATAAATACAGTTTAGAGAGGAGGATGTGTGGGAGTGCATGGAAGGCAGAGGAGACAGAGCTGTGGATGAAACACAACCTTGGCACAGTGGCAAATGGAAACAATGCGTTTGGAAATCAGAACAAAATGCCTAAATCTCAGGGCTGCCACACTCAGGAACAGCCTTTCAGGAAGSATTACAGAGACAAGAAAATTCATTTTCCAAAATGCCATTATATGCTGAGACTTCATGGAACACTGCCCTGGCCTCTGTGCTGCAGACAGACCCATCCAGTCCACAACTCCTTGATTCTTATGACAGAGAAGAATGATTTTTACAGTGATGGCTAATGAGATTTCACAGAAATTAGTAATGAATGAAAGGTTGAGCAATGGATCCCCATAGTAACAGAACAGTTCTTAGGAAAGATTTATCTGGTGGGAGTTAATGAACTAATTTCTGATGTTATCCTTTGAATTACTTAGGGACATAATGCTTTTAAAGTATTTCAAGGAAAGTTGTTTGATTTATTTTTCATCGGATTGWATATTTAAATTTCTACCTGGAATTGGAATGGATTTCTTTTATTTATTCAATCAGATTTTAATTAAAAGCATGAAAAAAAAATGTTTTAATGATTTTGTTTGAGTGGTTTTTTATTTACTTAAAATTAATCTACAAGATTTCAGTAGTTAAAATACRACATTTGCTTTTCAATGATATATTGTTTTCTCTATGTATAGCTTGCTCATACATCATGATAGTATTTTAACCAGTCTATTTTTTTTTTATTTTGACATTTGGCTTATTGAGGAGATCTGTTTGTTACTGCCAAGTGACACAGCTTGTCTTCTGCTCTTTTTAGGCCACTGTGGTTCTTGACATTGAAAGGAACTAAAGGAAATTGGAATCTCAGGTCTGGTTAAAACATAATCACTTAGGCCATAAGTTATGTCACTGCACAGTAATATCTCAAAACCCTCCAGCTAAACCAAAATTCAGATTAAAAAAAAAAAAAAAAAAAAAAAAAAAGAAATTCAAATATAGGGCTTATGAGATGAGAAGTGAGAGACTTGGGTAATGTTGTATCTTGGTTTTGTCTGTGATAGAATTTTCTAACTAGCAGCTGGAAAAGTGCTGTGCTTTGGACTAGGGGAAGAAAACAATGCTGGCATCACTCTGATGTTTTGGCTGTTGCTGAGCAGTGCTTACATTCAGTCAAGGACTTTTTCAGCTTCTCATGTTGTCCTGCCCATGAGGAGGTTGGGGATGGACCAGAAGCTGGGAGGGGACACATCCAGGACAGCTGACCCCAGTGACCAAAGGGATATGTCCTCCCTTCCTGCCTCATGTTGAACAATAACTCGGGGTTGAGTTGGCCACAGAGGTGGCAACCCCTGCTCAGGGATGGGCTGGGCTTTGGTTAGCAGAGGGTTAGAAATTGCACTGTAAATCACTCAAATCCTACTGGTGCTTTAAGGTGTTCTGGGTTCTGGCACTGAATAACAAACCCTGYTTGGAGTGACAGACTTTTATGAACAGTATGGGAAATACTTTGGTGTAGAGAAGAAATGATGTTTCTGCTAGTACAGACTTGTATCCACACATTGTGATTTCATAAATAAAGCACTTTTAATATAGGCAAGTTGTCCTGCCTGGAATATAGCTGGTATAATRAGCAAATAAAAAATAAATATGCATTTGCTATAACGTTTTAAATGACATGGTAAAATTCCTTACTAATATATAAACATTCATATAGAATTTTTATCTAAAGGCAAATATCCTGGAAATGTACTTTTACTAGTAATTTTAAAGATTAAACACTTCTTATTTGAGGTTGCAGCATCAAACTGTCAGTTCTTCATGACACAAATTTTGAATTTATTTCRGTTCTATTTCCATGCTTTTTAAAGAGTTTTTTTTTCCTAAATATCTTTTGCTAGAGTATGTGATTATTTTCCCATATTTATAGGTAACTTTTTTCATGTGATAGGAGTAAAATTATATAAGGACATAAAAATAGCCTTTCTTTTGTTGAAGAAAGATTTTCTTGTTGTTTGTAGTTTACTTTTCATATCACAGTATCATCTGAGTTGTTAATTTTTGGAGTATGAASTCAATTTCTTCAAATACAGATTAAAAATGAAATTAAGTGTCAAGCATTCTTGCTTACTGTACTAATTATAAAAGGAAGGYAAATAATAACATATAAACATATTTGTTCTTCATTTCATCTTCAATTTTTTGTATCAGAACCCTTTTACAGACATGTAACAGATAACACAGACCTGTTGGCTCATCAGTACATACAGATATGTCCAGATAGAGCATTTCAAGCAGAGCAGATCCTGAAATCTGTACTGGGGGTATCTCAGCTGAGGTGAGGAATGAGTGGAGTCTCAAGTGTTTTAAAACATCTCAGATTTCAGTTGCTGTAACTTCTCTTTCTGACCCTGGGAATGTCAATATTTTGTTCATGCCCCTTCCTTCTTTTTAGCATGGCTTTTTTGGACTTCCTCAGTGTGACTGAACACCCCAAAATTGCCTTCAGAGAGCCCAAGGTAGGAGTTCTGCTGACCCCCTCCTTACTTCTCTAAGATTCAACAACTCCATCCTTTCATGATTGCTGCACCCAAGACAGGGTCCAACTTCCACATCCCCTACAATTCCTTCTCTGTACAAACACCCTGATTTCATTTTACCTTTTCCAACATCAATCAATCTCTGATTCCGTGATTTTATGGTATTCCTCAACCTACATCTTTTTCCCAGAGCCCGGCCATGGAGTAAAGGAGTTTCATTTCCTGGGCACAGATTTACAGCCTGCATCTGGAAGCAGGATGGTAGCATGCTCCCACTGGAGATCAGTCTGTTCTTTCTTACCTTTTTTTTTTTTTTTTTTTTCCTCAAATTATTTTTCTATTTGGAGCTTTTATGGCTACTTTTACTTATGGCTTGGATAAACAAGACTCCTTTATATTATTCTTTTGCTTTTAGGTGGTCTTTGTGTCTAAACTAATCTCAAAATTAAATTTTCTACCTAAATAAAAATGGGTCCCTAAAGTATCTCTTTTTCTACCCTTTTTTCTTTCTTCCAATAGCAACTAAACTGAAATGCAAACAAAACCTTCCATTGTAACATTTTTTGAAAGTAAATACCTGAACATATTTTTTGGCACCATGCATGTGTCTGCAATTGTTTATTTTCCTTCCAACAAAGTATAACTGGCAAGAAAAGCATTTTCATCTTTTTATAACAATTCTCCACTTGCACGCATAACCAAAAAGAAGAATTTTGCCATGTATTGTACAGCCTTATGGTTACAATTATGATACMGGTTTCTTTAGAGACTGCTCCTGACACGTTAATGGCACAAATTTCTGCTTGATCCCTCCACGTCCCTGCTCATTTTCGGTTTCTATTTATTTCTGTACYATTATCTCTGCACTGCCATGGCCCCACAGCTGGGACCAAACATAGCAATTGCCTCAACACCTCGTCTGAAATATGGTGTAATGTCCCTGAGAGTGGCAAAACCATAATTTCTGRTACCAAGGTGGTTAAAAGCCTTGGMGTAATGCCACAGAAGGGGATGAACAGATGTGTCGCTTCTGACTTTGAGGGGTTTTAGTGACTTGGCCGTGATCAAAACAAAGCAGTTCCAGTGGGGAGAATGAAGCATGAAATCAGATAATTTTGGGGGTGAAAAGAGGTTTTTTGTGGCAGTGCAGGTGTAACAGGTGATGACAGGGAATGCTGGCCCGTGAAAGGGAGCTCTGCCTTGTGGGATTTGGTGAGAGGCAACTCCACAAACACAGAGCGGAGCAGCAACCAGGAAGGTTCTTATGAGCTGTGTGCTGATCTGAGCTGAAATTAGAACCGTGCAAGGGTAGGACAAGACAAATTCTGCCTAAAATCTTATTGGAATAAGTATAATTGCTGTGACCAAATGTTCCATTTAAATGGATGTATATAAGGTGACAACTCAGCCTGATCTAGCTTGTTATTTTTCAGTTCTCTTCATCTGAAACTCTTTTTGGGTGAATGTTGTGTCCCTGCTTAGGCATGAGTTAATTCTCACATAAGTTTTGGAAAAAGCTGGATTACATGTTTTTTTTCCACTTCATTCCTAATTTTGTTATTTCATTTGTACTCCTAAGCAATGTAACTATATCAAAATAGCTTTAGTTGTTTTTCCCCTCTTATGTCTAAAGTACATATATTTAGTTTTAAGCTAATATTAAGCTTAAAAAGAAAAATTTTGAATAATAAGGTATTCATTTTCAACAACTCATATCAGCACTGACTGCATTATTCCAAAACTGAAACAGAAGAGAATCCAATTTGAGCCACTTTTATGCTCCTAACACCTTTGCAGTGAAAAAAAAAAACCCAAAAAAAACAGAATGATAAGAGGTGTAAAGGCTGACAGTTCATAGATACAAATACTTGAATCTGTTTGACCAAAATGTGTGTATGAGAAATCTATTTGTTCTTGATAAATGAGATGAATATCCCCTGACCTAAAGAAATTGAAGGATGTGAATCAGATGGTTATGATTAATGTTAYGTAAACTATTTTACAAGTAAACCTAGAGCAGTGGAAATTGCTTTCCTTGCAGATGGACTGGGAGGCTTTATGACAAATCATTTTCTTTTTTGTCTGTCTGTGAAG
>NW_026623336.1:2006605-2010797 GCF_030028575.1 Malurus melanocephalus
TTTTTTTTTTTTTTTTTGTATAAGCAAAATTATGTGACTCCTCATAGAGGGAAAAGGATTAAATTAGAATTAAAATTGATATATAATCCCACTTATATAATTCTACTCTCTCCACTCTAATGATAGCATAAAACAATCATAAAGGGGCTCTAAAAGTAGGAGATAAATCACTATATGGAATATATTTTAAGTTTTCAGGTTCTGATGAGTTCTTACTTTCTTAAAAAAGAGTGAAGATAACGCACCAGCCAGAACAGAGCACCTGGTGCAATGAAAGGGTGAGATCACTTTAGTGTTTTTTATAGATCTCCTGAGTGATTTTTTTGGTTTTTCATACTTTGTGAAYGTGTGATAGAAATATTGCTTTTGTTAAAAGCAAATATTTGTGTCTGCCTCAAGTTTTTATTCAATGACAAATCATGTACCTCCCTGATTGTCTGTGTTATGTTTTTACACTTGAAAAGAGCAGTGGGAAATGATTACTGATTTGTTGCACAATTTCTTCTTGTGTTTATACTTCTCATATTTATATAATACATAACCTGTGTATTCCTTCTTGGGACRTTGTAGGACTCCTACTTCAGTTCTCTCTTTCAACTCCAGAGAGAAATTCATCAGAATATTAAGCAAAAAACTCAGACTTTCAGGTAGATTCACTTTCAAAGGATGTCTGTAGAGAATTCCATCATAAAAWATAAAGGTCAGGTTTTCAGGTGGTTCAAATCACAGTAGGTTTATTTAATGTTTCAGCTGTATCAATTTTCAGTAGCTGGCTATTTTAGAATCATAGAAYCTTGCCTATAGAACATCAATAATATTTATTTGCACCAAACTAAAGCTAGTCCTGATACTGCAAGAAAATTTCCAGAGGAAACTGCAACTTCTTGAATTGCTCAAGGATATTATCAGTTTGACTGGCTTATTTCAACAAGACTGTCCTAAAGTAAATTAGATGAAAATTCACATGAGCTGGAGGCGCAAAACCCTATAAACTTAAAAAAAAGAAAAAACAACATTATAAATCCAGACAATTTCTTTGCCAGTGGTCAAAGAGGACCAATCATGGACATAGCTTATCCTTCTCCTCTTCGAGATGAGTGTGACACTAAAAAGTCGTTGGAATAATGATCTTGACAGAACATAGGTGTTACATGAGCATGTCCAACATTTTACCAATTATCCCCAAGTTCCATTTTGAGTCATTTCTTGAAATTCACTTATATGTCACAGACATCTGAGAAACTGCTGAAGTTGCTGTACAAACTGAGTAGGGATTCGATTTTCAGAGATTCTGATCCTCTGCTYAATAATTTGAAGCATTCAGTGCCTCYAATGACTTTTTTTTCTAATTTATTKTCTCATAATAGCAAACTCTATGGCAGATAAGAGAATCATGAACTTATGATCTTTCAGATGTTTTGAGTGTAGAACTCTGTTTTTAGTGAAGCCTACAGGATTTTTCATACTCACATGATGGCTGAATCCAGATGAAGTTATGGGAAGAGAAAGAGAAGGAAAAGTTTTAATAAAATTTAATCAAAATATAAAATCCGAGTAAGAATCAAGTAGAAGTGATGGTCCTTGATGCTTACAATGTGCTTATTTCTAAGAACCAGAATATTATTTCTACTTAAGGTGTAGAAAAACAAGGCAATAACTTTACCAAGTCAAATTCTTTTGGGGATTATATTTGTCTCTTCCACGAGCTGCAAGTAAGTGCATCAATTATTTAAAATGTTTTAATGGATTAGTCAAAACTGAACACAGTTGGTAATTACAATAAAGCCAAAAGCCTTCTGCCTTGTTAATGTYTAGGCAGTTACATTAGGTTGCTGAAAAACAAGCCAGAGAAGGAAAAACACAAACTTAAACATCTAGCATCCTCAAACAATATGTTTATGGCTTATTAATTATAATGAAGTGGCACTACTGATTAGTTTATTAGGAAACATTATGAATGAAATTTGCATAAACAGAAGCTTTAGAATAAACCCCTCAGCTACGAAGTTCTCTATACTTGAGARAACAAAAAGAAAGATGTTCTTTCAGGGCTGAAAATACGTCAATCTTCTGGGAAAAGCAATAWTTCAAATCTGTCCTCTGTCTATAATATCATCTCAGTATATGTAGCTTCTTGTTCAATATGAGCTGATGCCTCTGGACCACACAAAATAAAAAATTTGAAAAGATTCTAAATTAAAATGATTTTTTAAATTCAAGACAGAATGGTATCAGTAATGGAGGTTCCCCGAGTCCATTTTCTAGCAACTCAATTGATTGTTGCTATGGAGAGGATTTGTTGCATGCTGATTTCCTTACAGAATCAATTCTGAAATTAAGTTGGGGGTTTTTTTTTGGGTTTTTTTTTCTTTTCTTTTCTTTTTTTTCTTCTTGCTCACTCTCACCTTCAGCACTGGGTATTCTTTTTTGGAAACAAAGTATGACTTTTTATTCCTCAGTCACTTTCTGTCCTTTTTCTGTCCTGTCCACCATAGTGGACCATCCATTTAATTGGAAAAGGCAAAAGCTAAACAAGGGTAGAGAATAAGATGATACACAAGTTTTGATTTTCTGGACAACAGAAAAAAAAAATGTTACTGCACATAAATAATTTCTTTCTGAAAAAAAAAAAAAAATGTAGAGAAACAATTATTTCCCAGCTGCCTTTAATATCGATGGAACATTCTGTTTATCAGTCTCAATAAAACATTACAAGCACCTCAGCATTTAGAGGCCTTATAATATTAACCTTCCCCAGAAGATCTGCTCTGTGAGGGAAACTTAAGAGATTATGACCTTTTGTCAAASAGGWAYRGAACTRATACTCTGACAGTAAATAGAAKATGAAGAYATAAACAGAAAATGAATTACARATTAGCTAAAGTAAGCAAGAAATCAAATATTTAGATTAAATTGGAAACTGGCAGAGAGTTTCCAAATTCAACTGCAGAAAATGATTAGAATTTGTTATTTAATTTTCTTTGCTGTAGGATCCAATCAAACTTGATATATTTTCATATTCATAATATGTTTTTGGAATAATCAATGTCATGTTTATGCAAATATAGCCCAATTAATATGATTTCTCCAAACAAAGATTAAAAAAGCTACTAATGAGATTTGCATTTCCTGTATTAAATTTAAACATTTGTGTGAATTCCAAATAAAACCCAAAAGCAACCCCCCCCCCATATTTAAGAGAAGGGTTTTAGGAGCCTTAGAATGAGCAATAAATCAGGGACCGTGGGCAAGAGTGGAATAGGAAGCACATGATGTCTCTGAAAATCTAACCCTGTAGGGATTTTGACTTCAGGAGAGGTAGCTCTGTTCAGAACTTTGAAATCAGTCTTCAAAGTAGATGTCTACTGGGAGAAATGAACCACGTTAATTCCTGAAGATGCAAACACAGGAAGAAGGGTCGCTGGTGTTCATTATTGCTAAACAGAGGGAAGCACCCTAAACTGGGCACGCTGTCAATAGCTGCATATTAAAAAAGRAAAAAAATTGCATTTTATGTTGGGTATGAGATGCATGAACCATTTCTAGCTGCTGCTTGTTTTATTTCTAATCAGTCCCAAATCTGCCTGCATGGCTGAAAATGGCCAAGCTTTTGATAAATCTTGAGCATTCCATTTCATTTTGTTATTTAGAGGTTTTAACCCTGTGGACACACAAAAGCAAGTCGTTTTGGATATTGAGACAAGTTTGTATCTAATTGAAGGATCTCAAATACATAGGAAAAGTTACTTACTCTTGGGACAGGGTGACTTCAAACAGACAAGCTTTATGCTGTCTTCTAAGATAGAAAGATACCATTTACAAACATATAATTTTGAGTCACTAAGTTCATTTCTGGATCTATTTTGTTAAACTGGCTCCCACAGGGAAAAGGGCTTATTTTCAGTTTTCCAAAMAATTCCCATTCCACTGGAATTAATTCCACTGATCTAGAGCTACTACACAATTTCAGTTCATCAAAACACATGTTCAGTGGGGAACTGAGTTGTGTCGTATTCACAGTCCTTTAAAAATCTTCAAATGCAGCAATCCAGGAGGAGTTACTAACAAGCATATTTTGTCTCTAGATTACATGTTATCTGAATTGCACATACTATAAAGAAATAAATTTTTAGCTTGCTGAATTAAGATAATAATTCTAGATATTGATATTTGCTCAGGTTAGTCTAAATTC